>NC_090174.1:51219881-51372381 GCF_024679245.1 Pseudorasbora parva | reverse complement strand
TATAGTAATAAAGTAATAAAGTAATAAAGTATATTATGTAATAAAGTATATTATTTATTATGTATATATATGGTAGCAACACGAGTGGCTCCTCAGACTTTCAGAAGTGCAAGGCTTGCGGGTTGGCCACAGTCTATGCGGGTTGGCGCGCGGTGCGCACGGAGCATCACAGGCATGCGCGTCTGTGTTAAGAGCACCTGCTCCAGGCGCGCACGCGTTTTGTTGTCACGGCTACATAAACAAATTTCTGCACACAGGAAGACAGATGTTTTGGTAATATTTGATGTATTTTAATCACAAAAACAAACGTTTGCATCAAGTGAAAGCATCGGACACATTGGCTACGTTACCTACATAATAAGCTGTTTTAAATTTAAAATGTTCAATGTCTAATCGCGCTGATGTGACCGAGGGTATCCATCCTCTAAGTGAGCAGTTTCATCCCAGGACTATTCCGGTTTTAAACGGAGTATTGGCGCCCGTAATGCACTCTACATGTAACTTTTTTCACTGTCATGCCGCGGATGCGCGTGTCGTTTCTGTTGCGGGTCAGCCACGGGGCTGCGTGGCGTTTTCTCTGCCTTTGCACACTAGAAGCGTGTCTGACGCGGCACTGCTGCTGCTATTGATGCGGAGGGATCCCTGTTCTTAATGTTAAACATAAATAGCCTACTGATACAGCAAAGAAAACGTCGGGAGTAGCCACATATCTATGGTATTGACGGCAAATACTAGGCTACAGAATATTTCGTTCTGTATTGACAGTTGCAATATTTCAAAATCGATAATTGACGTTTTTTATTATTACAATTAGGCCTATATCTGCATTTATGTAAACCTACAGACTTTCAAACATGAAAATGTAATTTAATAATATGTATTCGTGTCAAAATTATATATAAACATCTTTTCCTATTCTATTTTGCCTGGAGACGCTCCCAACACACGTGAAAAATAGGCGCTCTTCTATTTCCAGCATGCACGCGTTTTCCGCGCGTCACAGTCAGTGTGCAAACTCCAACCTGTTAACATGTGAGCCGAAACAAAAACGGACACGCCACGCAGCCGAGACGCTCACGCTTGCAGTGTGTCCCCAGATTTGATTAACCAACTTGTTGATATTTAATCGATGGGCATAGCCTGTAGGCTGAGTTGCATACATAGAAAAATCGTATAATATGTTTCTTTGTTGTAGGTTAATACTTATTTATTTGTGTGTGTGTGTGTGTGTGTGTGTGTGTGTGTGTGTGTGTGTGTGTGTGTGTGTGTGTACTTTATGTTTTGAAGGTTTTATTGAATGCATTGTATAGTCTTACTTTGAAATTTTAAGAGCAATAAACATATATTGCAATGTTAGGGAATTTGTTTTTTCATTCAGATAATTAAATCAACATGTATAAATTGCTATTAGGCAATTAATGGGGAGATAATCGGTAATCGAATCGAATCGTAACCGAATCGGACAGGAAAAATTAATCGTTAGATTAATCGATGCATCGAAAAAATAATCGCTAGATTAATCGTTTAAAAAATAATCGTTTATCCCAGCCCTAATATATATATATATATATATATATATATATATATATATATATATATATATATATATATTAATTATTTATATATAAATATATAAATAAAGTTGGGGTAAGTGTTATTTCAAAACTGTTTTACAAAAAGGATTTGGGCCGAGTCCAATAACAAACTTGTAGCCAATCAGCAGGTAAGGGGCGTGTCTACTAATGATGGTGAGAAGAGAGCGCTTAGTGCATGTCATTATTCAAAACGCAAGACACACATAATATATGCTTGAATATGCTCTTGTGTCATGTTGGCTTGTTTGTCCATTTCCGATCGTATTGTGGCTCACTTTAGCGATGATAAAGACCCGTTCATTTCCACACCGGATGGAGCATCTAAATCTCCTCAGTGTCTGATTTAAGCGTGAGTTTACAAAATGTGTCCGAAAAGTAAGATACTATACTCCTAATACAGTCCCTGACAAAAGTCTTGTCGCTTATCTATTTTGTAGAAATACTTGATATTAACCTGACTTTTAATTAATCAATTGGTGTTAGAAATAGCTCATATAAAAAGCTAAAACCCTCCCAAATGATGTTTAATGCACTGAAATAAATAATTTCACGGAATAAATATTTATCATTTAATCAAGACATAAAGGTCAAATTTTGGCAAGACAAGTTATGTCGCCTATACAGAAATTGAACAAATTTACTGCAAATACAAAAATATGTCAGCAAATTAAGTTGTGTTGCTGTGAGATCCAAATTTAATATCTTGTATGACTTCCATGAGCTTGAAGGACTGCATCCATGCGGTTTGGCAAGGATTCATACAATTTATTGATGAAGTCATCAGTAATAGCTAAGAAAGCAGACTTGCATGCCTCCCAGAGTTCATCAATATTCTTTGGTTTCGTCTTCCATGCTTCCTCTTTCATCCTACCCCACATATGCTCAATGATGTTCATGTCTGGTGACTGGGCTGGCCAATCCTGGAGCATCTTGATCTTCTTCGCCTTGTGGAACTTTGATGTGGAGATGGATGTGGAGATGGATTGATGTTGCCTTCCACCCTGCAGATCTATCGCACACCCCCATACTGGATGTAACCCCAGACCATGATTTTTCCGCCACCAAACTTCACTGTTTTCTGGGTGAATCTCGGATTCATTCAGGCTTCAGTAGGTCTCCTGCACTATTTGCGGCGACTGTGGTGTAATTCAACAGAAGATTCATCTGAAAAATCCACCTTCTGCCACTTTTCCAGCGTCCATCCTTTTAGCAGGCTGTGGGCCTTGGCAAATGCCACACGGTTTTTCAATTGTATTTTGTTTAGTGCTGGCTTCTGGGCACTGATTCGACCATGGAGGCCATTTCGAGACCGAATCCGACAAACTGTTCTGGTTGACACAGGGATTTCAGGTGACCTCTCTGCTGCAGTGGAAAATGGGCTGGCCTTGGATTTTCGAGCCAACAAACGGTCCTCTCGAGCAGTTGTCTTGCGGGGTCTGTCGGACCTGGGCTTGTCAAAAACGTCTCCAGTCTCTTCAAATCTTTTTTTTTTATCCTCTGTACTTGAAGCTGAGACACATTGAAGGTGTTTGCCACATCAGCAGTGGATCTGGTCTTCAGCCTCTTGATAATCAAAACTTTAATCTCTGGGTGAATCTTAGGCATGTTTGCAGAGGTCTAGTTGCAGTTGATGTGAAGGTCTAGCGTACTGGGGTTCTTTTTATACACACTTGAGACCTAATTGATCCATTATTAGTCACAGGTGAAGCTCATATGACAAGGTGACAACACTTATGTCTTTGCAAAAATTGACTCAATGGGCTTTACCAAGCTGTGAATATTAGAATACTTTTTGAAAGTTTAGTTTTTCACTGAAACATTATCACAAAAGCTGGTGGGATTAAAATGAGCCATTTCTTGTAAAAATATCTTGATTAGAAATATATTTCAGCGGCACTTTAGGTCAATTTGTACACAAGTGACAAGACTTTTGTCAGGGACTGTATATGTTTGTTTCCTTTTTTCCTAATCTATATAACCCTAATCCAGTCACAATTGTAATATGTCGTCTTGTTTGTGTACTATTGAGTTGTCATGAGAAAAGTTTGTGTTTTGTGATCTAATCTGGTCATAATTGTAATATGTTATTAGTTGGACTCGGGCTTGTGTTCTATTGAGTTGTCATGAGAACGGTTTGTGTTTTGTGATCACTATAACTCTAATCTGGTCATAATTGTAATCTGTTATTAGTTGGACTCGGGCTCGTGTTCTATCGAGTTGTTTATGAGAACTGTTTGTGTTTTTGTGATGAAGGGGTGACTTTTTCATTGAATATTTGACCTGGATTAGTTACACAGATTCTGCCATAGTCGTTGCCTGGGTTACGTATGTGTGGGGCGGAGCTATCAATATAGGGCCGAGACCCTTTTGGGGTCGGGGCGTGTTTGTTTTGGTGATTTGAAATAACAACAACAGTTATCAGATAGCACTTACCTCACCTTTAATGTGGTATTTAATTCCATGTCATAGCTGAATTTTCAGCATCATTGCTCTAGTCTTCGGTGTCACATGATCCTTCAGAAATCCTCAAGAAACATTTTTATTATAATCAATGTTGAAAACTTTTTTGCTGCTGCTTTATGATTCTTTGATGTAAATAGAAAGTTCAAAAGAACATTTATTTTAAATAGATTTTTTATTTATTATAAATGTCATACTGCCTCAATTATCAATTGAATTTGTTCTTTCATCATAAAAGTATTATTAATATATAAAAAAGTAAATCTAACTTGTGTATGGTAAGATATCCCCCCCCCCATAGTAGATTGTGATGCCTAAAGTTTTCATTTTCTTTTCAAAGTAGGTTAGACAAAGTAGGTTTAATATAATATCTTGAGTTAACAATACATTTATTGGTTATTGGTCATATTATCGGTCAGAATTTCAAATATTGTTGCGGTCCTATTGTTGCGAACACATAAATGTGCACTTTTGTGTTCTGATTCCTCTGATTTCTAGTCTTGAAGCGGCTAGTGATAGTTAAAATGGCTTAGTGTCACTGTAGAGCTTGAGCATCTCTTTTAATAGAGGTTGATTTCATGAACATGGATTATGGTGGAATTAGGATGGCTACATGTGTGTGGGTCAAACCTCAAACAGGTTTATTCAGAAACCTTCAAACACAATCGCTCAGTGTGTAGCTGCTATGAATGGAGCTAGCGTTTCAACCCAAAGGGGCTTACGGGGCTCTGAATGCTTTAGAGATCTGCTGTTTGTTGATACAACAGTTTCTAAAGGTTATAAAAATCCCTCTCTCACTGTTTCCTTTGGTGCCTGTGACTGAGTGTATGTATTTAACACTCTTTACAGCTTGTGTTGGCTGGATTTGAACCCTCTATTTTGTTTATTTATTGTTCTGGGCTCCTTATGGGAGGTGGGATTTCGGGAGGATCTAAGGTACACGTTTATTCTCTTGATAGACATCAAGATGATTATGATGGCCCAGACCACACATGAGGAATCAGTATTCAGTGGAATAATACAAGATGAGGACTCCAGTCAGGATTGGAACAGGACATTGATCTTGGTTTACACTTTAGGGTGGAATTAGATTTTATATTAAAATGATTAGGTTGGATCTGGAACATTTTTGGAATCTCTCAGGTGTCTGAGATGTAGCCTATATTTTATGGTCGGAGTGTATCTTTAAAGTCACCATGATATCAGAGTTGACAGTTCATTTATGGAATATTGCAGTGTTTATTACAAATAATTAACTTCCCTTTCCCCCATAATAACATCTCTTCTCTAACGATGTGCAATTAGCAAACAACAACAATCCAACGATCCAATCAATTCCCAATGGAAAAAATCAAGCTCTTTATATTTTTCTTGTCCGAGAAGCAGTTTCACTTTACAGAAAGTTATATTAGAGAAGAAAAGACCATCACTGTTTCCATTTTTTGCCGACTTTAAGCATTATTGACATGCTTCTTATTGACCCAGATGTTCGATCTGTATGTTTGGAAACATTAATGTATTTTTTTTAAAAGGAACTGTATGTAAGAAATGTATTTCAGTTTATCATAAAATGGCCCTCATATGTCACTAGACATTAAGAAATCATGTTCATTTCAAATACTCCTATTACTGACAACAGTAGTCCGGCCAGGGTGTTGTCATTTAAAAGTTGTTGTTGCAGCCCTCAACCATAGACTGTAAAAAATATGGACGTAGTTGTTGTGACGTTACCCATAGGATTCCGATAAGCCATTCTGAAGCTTAAAGTATAGGTGAGCTGGGCGTTGTCATCTTGCGAGCGAGTCATCGTTATCCCTGGATAACAGAAAATGGGCAAAAAGGTGGGATGTGCGCGGAGCTTAGGTGACGCAATGACTATAGACGGCTGATAAATGGCTATCCACCTGTCACTCAAAGTAACCACTCCCTTAATTGTGCAGAACTTTAAGGCTTTATATAACGTAAACTAATGAATTATAAAAAAATTCACCCCCCTCACAGTTGTCATGAAGGTCAAAATTAGCTGTATAGGCCAAAACCACAATTTGTACCAGGCTATAAACATGTTTTTTTCTGCTGTAAATTTTGGCATTTTAACATGGGGCTCAATGAGATTCTGCTCCCTTCTGGAACCTGTCCCTAGTGGCCAGTCGATGATTTGCAGATTACATTACTTCCGTATTGGCTTCAAGAGAGATCGCAGGAGGTTGCCGCTTGCCCTCAACTGATGTTGATGTTGACATGTTGTGTTTTGTCCTGAAGCTTTACCCTCCACCTATCGACAAATCACAAAGTCAGTAGTGTTTCGGCATCCGTGTTGCCAGATCTGCTCTAGTTACCACACCTGCAGATCTACAAACATTCCTGCTGAACCTGCAGCCTATCTTGCAACTTCGAGTCAGTGGGGAGGGGGAGAGGGGATACACCAGTTTTGGCCACAGTCTTATATACATTTCCTTTAATGTTTCATTTAGTTTTTCCATTGTATCATTATCCATATACTTTTCTATGCATCCGTTTCCACTTGAGTTGACATGCTACACTTGACTCTAGATATTTAAATAATTATTTTACAGAGTCAAACATTTTTCTTATTATTATTCGTACTGCTTTTATATATCGGTGTATCACGTAATATTATTCTGTAAAGGCCTAACTGTTTCAGAATGATGAACATGCTTGTATTGTTTGCATATTTATTGTATTTTTATAACATATTATGTTGCTGCTCTGAGATTGACCTTGGGATATTAGTGTCATGAAACCCCTCCTCTGTTTTAGCCTGGTCGCTCACACCAGAAATGGGTGTTCATAGCTGTGGAAAAAGGGGATTGTAGAGGGTAGAAAACAGCCTGCAACACACTTATTATTCAGACTTAATATTAAAATATGAGCAGAGATAAAAAAAAAAAAAAATCACATTTACAAATTAAAAATCACAACAGCGTTTGAGGTACTTAGTTTTATGTTCTAAAAATATAAAGCTATGGCAGCAAACTCTCACCGTGACAAACTAAATTATGACAAATCAAGTACATTGATTCTGATGTATTATTTGCATAAATATCAACAAATCAGCATTATGACTTTGCAGAGTTATTGTTCTTTATGAAAAGGAATTTAATAATATTTTAATTATGTTTACGAGCACTACAATCTGAACTGATATGAAATGACACGCATCGGTTTAACACAAAGACTTTTGTAAATTTTTCTTAGAATTTTCAATCTGTTATTGTCTTGTCATTATTTAATTATCATTAAAACCGTCAGTGATTATCACGATTTTGAAAACTCGCTGTAAATCCTGTCCAGTCTGGTGCAGGCGCGCGCAGCACGTGACGCAACGCTGTTTTTGAATGAAAATAAATGACAAAAGGCAGTGACAGCACCGGGAGATTTTCCAGCCTTCTAAAAGTAAAAAAAATCTGAGCTGTGGCCATATTTTGGCTTTTACAAAAGTCCTAAAGGGGAAAATGAATCAAAAAGATGCTCTGGTCACTCTGTCTGCAGCAGAACATGCCAGAAGAAAGTCGCTGTAATAGGGGTAACACTTCAAATCTGCGAAGATTTGCGAACGCAAGGCAAGTGGACTTTGACCTCAATACCAAACCTACGTCTGGGAAATAACATGAAGACGAACGAACACGTTCAGACACGACTAGGGTGACGTTTAAGCAATAATAATCAGGGCTTGACATGACATAACCCCCGTTTGTTTGTGTATTTCGGCTGTGGCGTGTAACGCAGTCACTCACGTCGCTGTTGCTATAGTCACCTACTTATTATAGGCTTCTCCAAAGCCATCTATTATAATCGCGTTGCGCATTATAACCTATCACACGTGTTTCTATTGAGTTTATGAATGCAATGTCTAATAATCAGATGCGTTCAGATTAGCGGAGTTTTGTTCAGAGCGCGCTCACACTGAAATCTGCACTCAAAGCAGAGATGAGCGTGCGATCTACGCAGGAGATTCATTCAGCATACGGTTGAATGTTTTTGTTCCATCTCAGAAGCGAAAATAGTTTAAAACAAACACAGCAGAACCATAGCGCATCTGATATGACTGGCATAAAGTTACATACATTGGTTATGCGCGTTTGTATAAAACTGACTGTAAAGTGTTCATAGGTGTCGGGTATAATACACACCTTTTTGATTTTTGATATTTAATAAAATAAACTGTCAAATCATATTAAAATATGGATATGATTTATTTTCCGGCATACTGTTCGGGCTCAAAATATGCTAGATTTAAATGTGTCATAGCTGATAGGACACTGATGAGAATATTGCTTGAACATATTTATAGAGATAATGTTAGAGATTCTATTTACACCAAATTATTATTTATGCATGTGGTGCTATTGATGACGGCCAATATATGGAAGGAAATCCCACAGAACAATGTTGCTTTTAAAAAGTGCAAAGAACTGCTTGATTTATTTGTTGTTTGTTGATTTTCAAATATAAAACTTGTTGACATGTTTTCTGTGTGTGCATTGGTACTTTTTGAACACTTTATTTAATTTGAACAAAACCGTGATAATATTGATAACCGTGATAATTTAGGTCACTATAACCGTGATGTGAAAATTCAATACCGTTACATGTAAACACATTAACCTGCTTTCTGTCGGCTTATTGAAGTGCGCATGTGTGATAGGTGACAAAAACGCAAACTTTGAGCAGTTTTAAATGCATGAAATAAGGACATGCATCACAAACGCAGACTCTCTTAAGACCCAGAAAATTGTTAAAATGTGTTCTTATCTCATGCAGCAGAAGTAGAAGCGGTTCAGTCAAAGCTGCATAACCGCTGCATGAGGGATAATATGAGCCGTAAATCTCCCGCTGACACGGCGCACGCTTTATTTAACATCACAACTGACGTCACATTTGAAAATCTCAGAGTCAGATACGGACACCATTATTTTTGACGTCACTACAAGGAAATAACCCGGTGTATTCATAAAGTCATGTAAACGCGGTTTACTTGCGTTGTCAGTTTACCCGTTTTTTTATGTAAACGGAGAAAACTGCTTATTTCAATAAGCTGTTTTTTCCCCTGAAGATGAACAGAGGTCTTACGGGTGTGGAACAACATTAGGGAGAGTCATTAATGTCATCAATTTCATTTTTGGGGGAACTAACCCTTTAAACATTCTTCGCAGAAACCGCTCTCATGCACGCTCCTTGCATGTTAAATTTTGAAAAATGCGATCTCATAATACAGCTCAGTGATTGGAATAAAACAGTTAATTGTCATAAATGCGTAGAAAAGCTCAGCTGATGACGTAGATGCGTACTTGCAGCCAATCCTCACTCCAGATTATGTACCTCACGTTAAAATTGGTTGCTTCAAATTTGTTTTTAAACCGGAAGTAGCTCTGACAAACTTAAAAAATAACCACTGTGCATATCTGTTAACATCTTAAAAATGTGTTTTAGGCTTTCATCACCTTTTAACACTGGTATCTCGTACTGTTTCTAGCTCTTCTAACTGAATGTAGAATGTGACTTCCAAGACACAGAAGTCTTTGCTTGAATATTTTGGACTTTTAGAGGGTAGAAAGTTGTAGTGACCCAGTTAAACCGCCAAAGTGAATCACTCCTCCTTAATTTATGACTTTATTGCAGATTCAGGTTACCTCCGTATGCTTTTAGATTTAGCTTGAAAAGATGCGCTGCTGCTGTGGAGGACATTGGGGAGAAAATCTCTGGAGCAACGTTAAAGCTGGCCTTTCTTTTTACCTCATGTTAGCTTGTTGGTCTTAATCCTTGTTAGCCTATTTGGGTAGTTTGAGGAAGGATGGTTGTTGGTTGAAGTCACATAAAGAGAGAGACTTATCTGTTGTGACTTGTTTCTATGCGTCAGTTGTTGATTAGATTTTTAGATTTCTGCCATTGATCAGTAACCTGAAAAATGACAGAATCAAAACTGGTTGATGTATGTCTGACAAACATTTTTATGGGTCTTTATTCCTTGTTTGCATTGCTTTGTCACCCCTGCATTGTCTTCTATCTCTGTGTTTTTCTCTGCATCTTTTGCTGTCCCTCTGATTTGTCAGCTTGGCATCCAACTCAATGTGTTCCTCATGACAGCTTGTATTTCCTCTTATCAACCCTCCTGTTATCATAGCGTGGCACACAGGCCCAAGAGAGGCCTGCTCTGATGCTATCACCAGCTGCAGAGCGAGCCACCGAACCATCAGCACATCAAAGCGGCTGAGAGGGCCACTCTTGCCAGCGAGAGAGCTCACAGGATGGGCCAGAGCGAATGGTATGTGCCCCTCTTGGCATGCCGGAGATGATCCTCTGATAAGCTGAATGACGAGAGAGGGGGAAGAGGTTGAATTTGTACGCTTTAGATCATAGACGTGGCAGACTTTTGCTTTTGGTATTCCAGAACTTTAACATCCACACATACATTCATTTATATGGAATGATGCCACAACTTTTTACCTCCCAATTCTTTTGTTCTGAGTTTTTAATCTCTCTCTAGTCTGACTTTTTTTCCCTCTCAGAATTTTGAGATATAATCTCAGAATTGTGAGATGAAAAAAAAAATACTTTTATCACATAGTGAAAAAAAGATATGTAAACTCAGAATTTAAAGGGAAAAATAAAACTTGAGATGTAAACTTGCAATTGTGAGGAAAAAACATCCCTTTTTATTTTGGTGGAAATAAGCTTCCATCATTTTAATCCTCTAGAATCAGTCACATATCCCCCAAAAAACGTTGCAATGCCCAGGTCGAGTACCACCTATCCCAGGGTGGTAAGAGAGAAGACGAAAAGCGCCTAAGCCACTAAGCCGATATCGTAGAGAATATTAGGATGCTTGAGATGCCGGGGATAGTTGCCTCTCACTTCTTTCTTTGTGTAAGAATGAACAGAGTCTTCTGTACAGATGCTGATAGAGACATGAGGCCAGGGAGGAAAATGAGCTCACGGGTGTATGTAAGGGATCCAGGATGATGGTAGTAGGTACAATAGGTAGTCTGTTCTTTGTGTCGCTGTCTGTGTTTTTTTTTTTCACACTTCAAGCATGACTGTGAAGCATCAGGTGAAATGCACTAATAACAAAAACAGTAGGTCATGTGATAACAGGTAATGAATATCTTAGCATTTTTATGGGCGTCTTCATAAGTTCAAAGGTGTTGAGCGTATTGTAAGGTACCATTTACTGGTCTCCGTCCACCTTTTTATGGACTGTTGTGAGATATTGCAAAAAGACATTGTACATTATTAGCAATAGTCACATCAAACTGATTTGCACGCACACGCGCACACACACACACACACACACACACACACACACACACACACACACACACACACACACACACACACACACACACACACACACACACACACACACACACACACACACACACACACACACACACACACACACACACACACACACACAGTTCAATCCGTTAAATTATGTTTATTTTATTATATTAAAGTGCCCCTATTATGCTATTTTAAAGCTTCCTCATTTTGTTTTGGAGATCTCCAATAAAAGGTTTGCATGGGTCAAAGGTAAAAAAAAAACACTGTTTTTTTTTCATCTCAATGTACATTAATTTTCTCATAATGTACATTGCACATCACCACATTTCTCATTGATTCTCAAACTACTTGATGGATGAATTAGTCTCTAAATCCCTTCTCTACACGAGCCTACTTTCTCTGACTGGCCAATCTGTTGTGATTGGTGTACCACGTACAATGAGTGTTTCAGACACAAACCATTAACATAACTGAACTCCAGCTCCGTCCGTGGTCCAGAGGCTTCCTAAAGCTCAGTGATACACACTGTAAAGACAGTAATGATGACGTTGATTTTACATCCCAGTGCGAGTCTGAATCGATGATGAAACATTGGAGGAGCTAGTTATTCAACCCGAACCTTGAGCAGGATGTTTCTCAGTGATGCGACTCAGTTTGAAGTACATTGAGATGTTTTAACTGCAGTTCCTCACCATCAGCATCAACAAGTGTATTTCTATCCACAAACCCGTGTGTGTGAGAACATTAATGTTTGGAAAACAAATCTTGCTCCATCCTTTATCTTTACTCATAGTAGTAAGAATAACAGAAAATCTGCATTAATAGACACAGTTGTAGGTAAAATTAGCCCACAGCTGATTTACAGTATTATTTCATTAAGACAGTAATAATGTGATTTAGACAGATTCTTTGCACAATGTGAAACGCATTAAACACATTGTAGAGCACGTCGTCTTCTCGACATGATGCTATCCAGAATCTGCTGCAGTTTTTAAATAAGTAGAGTAAGTAGATGGACAATATGTCAATGTTTTGTCTTGCCGTTACAACAAAATGGCTTTGGACTTGTTTGAAAAACTATTTGTTTAATTGACTCAGAGTCGACTCTTACTTTTGAGAGACAATAACTTTATATACGCTGCACTTTCAGATTTTAAACTTTGCTTGTTTTTATTTACTTAACTGTTACACACTAAATTGTTTCCTTTCTGAAAGGAAATTTTCAGAAAGCCATAATAGGGGTTCTTTAAATTAGCCTATATTATTTACAATCCTCTGGGAAATGTTGCATTTTTCACAAAACTAAACTTGCAAAAAAAAAAATCTTTTATTTTAAAACTGCACTATGTAATTTTTCTGTCCGCTAGAGGGCACCTATTCAAACAAAGACGTAGTTTAATGACGCCAAGTTTGAGCGCAGAATCTTCTAACAATTTACAAATTGTTGGAAACATTTGGGATACTGTAATAACTCAACTGAACAAAATATTTAACACTGGCCTGTTTTTTTTAAAAATATTTTACTGCAAAAATACTACACTTTGTTGCACTGTAATGATACATTGATGTACTGAGTAATATTAAGTAACTGCCGTACTATAGCATTAGGAACAGGGTTTGGTTTGGTTAGGGTTATTATTTGCATGTAATTATACATAATTTATACTTATTATTACTATAGTAACTGCTGTTACAATGACACTGAATATATATATATATATATTCATATTTATATATATATATATATATTCATATTCATATTCATATATATATATATATATATATATATATATATATATATATATATATATATATATATATATATATATATATATATATATATATATATATATATATATATATATAAATAAATAAATAAAAAATATAAATTCACAGTTTGGATGAAAACATTACTTTTTTAGGAATGGACTTGATATCAGAACCTGTCACATTATATGTTAGGTACCTTCTTTGATATGCTAGTAAAATGTATTGGTGCGCTTGCATCTAACTTAATTGCTAAAGAAGACTTGTCTTGCTAGTGAACACAGCAGCATTATTTCTTGCTTGTTCAAAAACTCACCAGCTTGGAATTTCAATGAAATGGAGTAAGAACAGCTAACTGTTTTGGGTTTTGTTTAACCACAAAATTTTTAATTATGAGGTATGTTGCTAGAACATCACTGACAATAACAAGAGAACTGTTCTGTCTTCCTTTGTTGAGCTTCCATGCTGTATTGCTCACCTAGGCAAGTGCTGGGGGCTAAATACAAACATCTGTCAGATATGATTTTCATCAAGGCTGGGGTGGGGTTGATGGTAAGATGTCATAACGTATGTGTGAAAGTGACAGACAGATGGTCGATTTCAACTTGTCGTCCCTCAGGCTTTATTAATGGCTTCAGAAGCCTTCATGAATAAAATATGTATGAAACATTGGCCGATGTGAACATGGCACAGGACATGATGTGACAATTAGTGGTTCATGATTTCTTCTGGATGACTTGGTAAGAGGTTGTTTGTGGTTAAGCTGTAGATCAAGAGTCGCCTCTAGACACAGTGGTGATGGAGTGGCTCCATAGTTCAAGATTAGAAAACTGTTGTCTGATATATGCCTTTAGCTTTTCGGCTATCTTTGGAAGGTCTGTTTTGCACAGCAGATTTTTTTTTCTTTACAGAAATGATGTTGGACGCTGTGTGTTTTGAACTGAAAGAGGCGTTACACTTTCTTTGTAAGTTGAATATGGAAGGCGGTCTGCCGGATTGCTAAATTTTTACTTTATAAAGTTTTAAATATGGGTATATTTCTTAGTAAGAATGAGCACATTATAGTGAGGACTGATTTTGGGGAATCATTTGTAAGGGCAATGTTGTTTGAGAGTAAAACTGTAAGGTGGGTGACATAATTAAGTTCTCATATACAGTCAAGCGACTTGCAAATGCTCTACAAATCGGTTCGAGCAAATCATTATCAAGAAGCAGATCAAAAGAGCGTTTTGTCCACAAATGGGACATAATTGCTTTCAACCTGCAAGTCCAGAGAATGAGTTGCTCATTACAATGAGTAAATTAGCTTTAGAGTTGAAAAACCCATTTTCCGGCCATATCACCTTCAGAGGTAGTTGACCATTAGCCCACCTTTAGAAAACGGCCCCCTCTGATCCTTCCTGCATTTAGTGTGTGTATGTATGCGAACATTGTTGAGAAGATTGATGTTTAACTCTTGAGCATTTGAAGCGCTTCTCTTCCCCAGACCTCTCGGTGCTCTGTGTTTGCCAAGCAGACATACTTGGCTTACCTTTGGCAGAGGGTTCTGTAGTATTCTGAATCCGAACAAAGCACTGTTTGTGTAGCCTGCTCTCTTTGCTGCTATACAAATGTTTGGTGGAATTCAGTGGACCGACCGTGTCCAGCCCACTGCTAACCCCAGAAGACCTTCTACAGTCCTTAAGAATAATAGGCCTGTTTCGTGTAGGAACTGTGTTGGTTGAGGATTGTGTGTGTTTCTGCTCTAGTTTATGTTGACCTTTCTTGTTTGTGGTCCATTTGTAGACTACTTGGTGTCTTTTCATCTTTTCAGCATCTCCACAAAAACTGGGATTTAAGCTGCCTTTTTCCTTTAAGCAGTATGCTTACATGTTTCTGTCAGACTAAAGCAATAATTTGTCTTTTAAAGGGGTGGCTTGCTTTGTGTTTTTTTTCTAGGCTTGGTTGTGGTTATGAGGCGCAGTATAACATGTCTTAATACTTCTTTTTTTTTTAAACGCCGTATTTTTAAAATATTTTACCTGCATTCCACACCGCTGTCTCCACTGTCCTTTGAACGGCTCGTTTGCTTCCTGCTTCCATAAAGCCCATCCCTCTGAAAAACGCAATGGTCTTAGATTTGTTAGATGGCCAAATGTAGTTTCATGTATTTTTATTGGCTGAAGTGCCAAGCACAGGTTGTCTGGAAACGCCACGCCCCTTACCATAACGGGCAGAAGTCACATCTGTGGTGACTAGCAAGGGTTTATGATGTCACCAACCCGGGAAGAAGCTCGTTGTAGTTTAAACCGGCTGTTTTTGTAGGCAATAAACTGCCATCAATTTAAAAGACAATATCTCCGTTTGCATTGAACTCTCAGCGCTGTAACTTTGCAGATACTGTTAATGCTCAAGCAGCAACATTACACACTCTCTAACTAAAGTTAAAAAAAGTGAAATCGCATGCAACCACCCCTTTAAAAATGGCATTTAAACACTTTAATCCAGGGGTGTCCAATCCTGTTCCTGGAGGGCCACTGTCCTGCAAAGTTTATCTCCAACCCCAGACCAGCTAATCAACATCTTAAAGGTGCGATAAATGATTCCCTTAAGAAACGTTTTTTTGTTATGCTGGTTAAAAGTCTCCTCATATCCTGATAGCAATCATTGTGTTAAGCTCTCTAAATGCATCTGTGGATGGCATGGGACGATAAATTGTATGTATCGTTCCACTTGTTCCCTATTAGTCAATGTGTTTACTTACCACTGCGCAGCCTATTCACAGAGACATCATACAGCAGCGCTTTCACACCTACACTTTGCAGAAAGAGAAAGAATGGCAGGCGAACAGTTGTTTACGTTGTTTATTATAGTACTGTTAGTAGGGCTGTGTATTGCCAAGAATCTGGCGATACAATACGTATCACTGCAATATTGTAAGAGAGGCAATATATTGCGATATTTCTTTTTTTTTTAATCATTTAAAAGAATAAAGAACACAACCATATGCCTAAAACACGAGATAAAGTATTTTATTTAATTAATACAGTATAATTTATATCACTAATCACTATTTTGTGCAATCTGAGTAAAGTAAAATGTAAAGTGACTGCAGGATTCTTTATGTGTATATGTTTTAAAGGTTCACAGTATAGCAGTGGCTATTTAACAACAGAAAGTGCAGTCCATTTCATGACTGAATGACTGTTTGTTATATATTTAATAACGTTAAGCTGTTTTCTATAAAGCAGTCTATTGTATAAAGTGTTATTTCAAGTAACGTTACTGAACTGCAGAGCTGGTCATCATATCCGCTATGATCTTTCATTCTCCTGCCACCGCTGTCAGTTTTGGAGTGTGTTTATTTTGTTACTGAGAGGAAAACTTGCAGTACATTCTATCGAAACGCTTCTCAGCAGCGCGGGTGACGTCAGGATGTTAAGCGAGCTCCGTTTCAATGCGTTTCCAGAGTATTCGATTTTAACTTGGCTTATTTTGCAAACAAAATGATTCTTGTCGATTTCCTTAGTGGCTTCTTTTTAGCTGAAGCCAAAATGAGTCCACACTTCAGCTCTGTATACTGCAGGAGCGGAATAATGCTATCGTCTTGAGAGCTGGGTTTGCTAATGCAAACACTAGTGATTCACGCACTTTTACCTTGCGCTTCTCCGGCTCCGCGTCCGTTATACGTTCTGAGATAACACTGCCATCTAGTGGTTGGGTGTTATACAGTCTGTGGTTTAAACCGAACACAAAGCCACGAATCTTGGATGTAAATAAATAAATATATAAATATCGATACAGTGTTTTTGAGAATCAATACAGTATCGCCAAACATAATATCGCGATATTCACGTGTATCGATATTTTCTTACACCCCTAACTGTTAGTTACTGTCAAGTTTGCTCACATCGGAATGACTCGTCAGGTATTCCAGTAACGTCTCTGGTCATCTTGCTTCTGGTCTGTGCGCGGTCATGTGTTTCGCCATAGGCGTGGCTTTGGACGGCGATTTGCAGGGATTGTATGCTTTCAATGCTAGTAGGCTAAGCTAGTAGGCTTAGCATTTCTCAGATCACCTATTGCACCTGTAATAGGCATACTAGAAGCTACCAGGCAGGTGTGTTGAGGCAGTTAGGAGCTAAACTCTGCAGCACAATGGCCCTCTAGGACCGAGATTACCTTAATGCACTTATTATTTAATCCAAAATGAATAAATATTAGTGACCCGTAAACATTTTTTTGATGGAAAACACAAGGTGAAAATGATCAATAATTTGTTTAATTTCATCCTAAACATCAGTAGTATGTGTTTTGGATAGTTTGGATAGCTGTGGTTTTATCACAAAACATTCAGTCGTATACTGTGCAGTTGCACAAATTTAAATATTCGAATGCATCCGAAGCTCCACTTATAATCCAGTTTAAAAAGCAGTGAAAAAAATCGGCTTTACATCTGTGATTTTGTGTGTGTATGTTTGTAGTGTTTGTAACTAAGCATTGCTTGAAGTATGTTTGTGGTGTGTGTTCAAGTGTAAGTGTATTTGTTATTGTGGTGTGTGCTTCCCGTAAGCTTTGTTTACTCACCTCACCCATATGAGTGGATGCACATGTGGTAAAGTTCCACTACGTGGATTCATGTTGATCTCCAGAACACAGTCTCGTTCAAACTGCTGCCATCTTGTTTTCATTTTAAATGCGACCTTCTTTTTTTATTATTATTAGTAGTAGTAGTAAATGCTCTATTTTTTATTTTACAGTGAAATATTACAATAGTATTAGAGTGCTATGATTTTTATTAAAATTAACTTTTTTTTTTTTATTAATAATATATTTTTTATGGTGCTTGTTTGTTAGATTACACAATTTGACCCAATATTGTATATCAGTAATCAATAAATGTTTGGCCAGATTGTGCAACCCTACAAACAAGCACTATAAAAATATATACAAATATAAGCACTTTTTTAGATGCATACAGTGCTAATTTTCAGATCTTATCCTTGATTTACTGATTTAAAAGCTGTACTCAACATAGTTTTTTTACCTTTCAGAGCTCATCTTGCATCCATCTTTTTTGTTTATTGTTAATTTGATGTCAGCTGTTGACGCTTATTTTACACAATATTTATTCAGAATTCAGCAAAAATATTAGAGAGCAATTTTTTGACGTGTTTCGTCTTGCCCAAAAATCTCAAAATTGCCAATACTCTTACACCGTGCCCTATACCAGACTCGCCGCAATACATACCTTTCCCATGTTAATCTGAGATTTTCCTAATTACGGCTTCTATTTGTCCTAGAAACCGTTTCTATTTTTCTGCCACGTCACACGTGGAACCACGACACAACGTATGATGATAATCTCAGCAATGGACAATTCAACTCAGATCTTCAAAATAAATAAAAGGAAACAAGAACGCTCAAACTCATTGTGAATAGATAAGTGTATTCTATAACAAAGATAGTTTCAGTAACACCAGTATATTCTTAGTAATGTTAGCCTAATGGTGTAGTATTCATAGATTTTATTATGTATTACTGTATCTATTTCGTTGTGACGGCAAGGGGCAAGCGCACCCACACGCTCTTCTGATTGGCTGTGATTTTTGATCGACTTTATCACGTCTGGTGTGGACAGACAAATGGTTTATCACTGGAATTTGATTGCATTGCTTTGGGTTAGGGGACACAGTGTGAGGGATGATCAAGTTTTTTTTTTAACTGCCAATTTTGAAAATAATTTTGGAGTGTAAATACTTTTCATTTGAGAAAAATTGTCATTTTTGTTGTTGTTTTTTGGACCATTTTCTTCAATGTCCGTTCTTTCCTCTCGCTCCCTCCGTCCCTCACCCTTTTTGATCTTTCTTTTCATGCCTTCCTCCTTATTCATTTGTGATCTGCTCTGGCCAGCTGTTTTTCCAGTGCTCTGCTCTTTTGTTCTCCTCGACCTCAGAGGGCTCAGTAAGGGCTCACCTCACTCAGTCCTGCCCAGCGGCGAGCGTCTTGATCTGGACATAGTTTCTGCTGCGAGCCCCTCTCTCCCAGGCAACCGCTGTCTTTGTGTTCTACCCCTCGCTGTTTGCCTTGGGCCGGTTTCTCGTCCCTGGGCCTCATTTGTTTTCTCTGTCCCGCTCTCCCTCTCTGCTGGTCTCTCTATCAGTTTGTGTCTCTCTTTGACTCGTCATTGGTCTCACACCCCCCTTCCTTTTTCTATGGACATGGTCCCCGTTTGATCACTGTAGGGGGTGGCTCAGGGCCCTGGGGGCTTTTGATATGGTCACTTTGGCACTGGCCACTCCATCCGGCGTCCACTGAAATGACTGGCCTTGGGTGTTGTAGAGGCCTTTTGATTTTTTTGCAGTACTTCTGGAGGGGTTGGAAAGGATGGGATCCTCTGTTGTTGCCCCCCCCCCCCCCCCCCCCCAGTCCTTTGATGGATGCTGGCTCTGTGAATAGAGGCTTGTGTTGGAACAGATTTTGCTTGTTGCTGCAAATAGCTGCCTCTGCAGCTTTGTTCAAAGGGTGGAAGGCGACTCTAAAAGAGATACAAAAGATCTGTATTAGTTCAAAAAGCAACCAAAAACATCCACATTTTGAGAATACTGTAGTTCGGTCTTTAGGGTTGCACGATTTGAAGGGAAAAAAACAAATCGCTAATCGAATTACTTTGTTTTGTTGGGCCATGAAACCCTGAACCAAATTTTCGGAGATTTTAACAGTCATGAGTGTTGAGCATCATAGAAGTCAATGTTATCATTTATAAGTTTTGATTGTAGGAGAAACCTAGTTGATTTTAAAAAAATTTTTGCTCTATATTCAACTTCCGGGTTTAAACTCATCTTTTGTATCAACGCCACAGGATATCATTGTTATATAGTAATTTTAATATACATGATAAATATCATATATAAATCCTATATCTTTTTTCTTTTGCAGTGAAAATATTACAATAGTATTTACAATTTTTGTTTATTATTTTTATTTATTATAAAAAAGGTAATTTGTTAAGAAATGTAATGTAGAACTTGCATATTTTTATTTTGTACTCTTAACGTTAAATATTTGAGGAAGCCAATTCATACATTAAACATAATTATCAACTTAACTGATCTCAACTTAAATATTTTTAGCTTTAACTAACTAACTCAATAAATTCCACCTTGCTGATTGATAATAACAATTATTTGATAGCATAGCATAGCACTTACTGAATTAGGACAGCAATACATACATATAATGTATATCTGTTCTCAAACTAAGCTCGTGCTCCACTTGTCACCATGATGGTAACCCTACAAAAACAAACAAACAAACAAAAAAAACATGTACTACATCTCCCTCTCATTCATCTTGCACAAAAAAGTTCTATAACACTTAATCTCTCTCTCTATTTTGATTGTCATGGCAAAGCATGCTGGGTAATAGAAATTCCAGCCAGTTGTCCAGCCACAAAATGTAAGTTTGTCTAAAAACAAAAAAAAGTGTATAAAATTTTAAACAATGACACAATGTAGATTACTTAAAATGTGTCAGTTTTGTGAACTCAAAACAAAAAAGTTATACATACTCATTAAAAGTGCATTTGATTTTTAGCTCTACTCAAACCAATTCATTATATTGAGCAATTACAGTTCTAGTAGTAATAATAATAATAAAAGTTATAATAAAAACTTCAAAATAGTCAGTACTATTGTAATATTTAATTGTTAAAATAAATGTTTGTTGTTTGTTATTACTAAGGTACAAAGGTTAAATTGCAATACAAATATTAATAGGACTATATATATTGCTATATAATAAAATATGAATTATTTACTTAATTTCTTCATTTTTAAACAGTAAATAAGTAAGCTTTTATTTTGGTGGAAAACTGCACTGAGCCCATGTCTCTCTTGTTGACAGCAGGCGATTTATAAGATAGTTTCATTAAAGGTTTGGGAAGATGTTTGGCGCATGGTGTGTTCCCAAATGCACAATATAATTGACCCAACTCAGAGCAGATTCAAAGATGGAGTTTGTGTGGAGCTGCATTTACTACGAACCAAACAACTTTCTGATAGACGTTTTTTATTTTTTTATTTTGACATTTGAAAATAAATTGCATTTCGTGTTTAGTTTCGAACGGCATGTTGTGATTTCGGTTTTACTGTGATCAATCGCTCTATCAGCCCTGGTTCGAATTCTTTAGTTACCTCTTAATCAAGAATTGGTGAGAATAAAATTGCCTCTTGGACTTTGCCTAACCTATATTCTTTGGTGGAAGGGAGTTGCAGTCTATTAAAAAGTGAGTCAAAGAAAAAAATCTCTGTATTCGCCCAAAGGTGAAATCTTATATTTGACATAAGCTCACAGAGACTTAGAGGTCCACACAGTGAGAGTACTCCGGCTGGGTGTGATTCCGAAGCAATGACTCCTTCCTAATTAAAAAGCGTAATGTGAGTCGTTGAGATGGCTGATTAAATTCGTGCAGGGATTAGGTCTGGCTGTGCAGCTGATCTCCCCGAGCGAGGGGTTTTGATGTAGGCCGCTGCATACGTGGAGGAGGGACCAGGGCCTGCCAGGTCAACGGCCAGAGATCAAAGCCATACCATTCATCCCATTCCTCAACAATGTTTCCATAATGCTACCTAAGAGAGAGCGGGGGTCTGACTGCCTAGGCAGCTGTAGCACATAATGGAGGGATAGAGATTCATTGGCACACAGTGGAAAAGAGGTTTAGATGTTTGTTTGTTTGAATGGGTCTGATTCATGTCTCATTTGCCCCTTGTGTTTGATATGGATTTTATTTGCTTTAAGAGGTCCTGTCACGAGCTGGCCTTTACTGCAGACTTTTTCCACATTTTCTGCTGTGAATTCTGGGGAAGAAATTTGGATTAGACTTAAAACATGTAAAGTGTGTTTAACAGAGCCGAGTCCATTTTAACTGTTTCTGACCATATCATTCTGATATTAATATTAAATAATTCATATTTCTTTGTTGCTTTTTTCTGTGGAAATAAATCATTATATAACTGAGTGATGTATCATTTTGAATTTTTTCTTTCAAACTTTCCATTCATTAAAGAATCATGAAAAATATATCCGTTCATAATTCAAAGTTTCCAAAGAATTATTAACCAGCATAAATGTTTTCAATATTTAAAAAAGGATTTCTGAAGGATCATGTGACACTGAAGACTGGAGTAATGATGCTGAAAAATCAGCTTTGACATCACAGGAATAAATTACATTTTACATTATTGCAGTTTTTACTGTTCTTGTCATCATATAAATGCAGCCTATTTATAATTAAAATTAAACATCTTACTAAAGTTAAATATCTTACTGATCCTGAACTTTTGGTCAGTTGTGTATTTTTATAAAGATTTGGTTGGTATTTGACAATATTGGATATATATGCCATTATTGGAATATTGCCTAGCAGCCATGTTTTAAATTTACCATCTCTTTTAAATGTAGTCTTCAGCAGATCTCATAATGAATATTAATTTTAACACTGCACAATACAATGTTGTGATATAAAAAAAAAACCCTGAACATTTAAAAACAATTGATTTCATTTTATTAATAGTCTGCATTCTTTTTTATCTTTGGCAACTTTATATGTTGGTCTGTTGTGAATTAACAAAATGGAATTTTGTTTTCCATTTTCCCCTTTTATAGTGTGATATGCTTGTGGCTCCAAATTAATTTAGCATGGACCAGAGAGATAACTTTTATTTATTTATTTTGGCCAAAAACTCTTAAACCGCCAGCAGTCAATCGAATGTCAATTTAGGTCATTTTCTGGTTTCACAAAAGCACAGTCCTCTGAACCCATGAAGCAGAAAAAAGCTGATGTAATGGGTTTAAAAAACTCTCCAAGGGGAGTCAAACCGCCTCACCACCCCCAACACTTCACCCCTAACCACCCTAGATCCCTCTATCAGCAACGGGCAGATATGGATGTGTTGAATATTTCATTGATGGTTCTTCTCCTTTGCCATCTCAGATCAGATGCTAATGTCACTCTGAGAGCGAGAGAGAGAGAGAGCCCATGCGATAGCTGGTGGAGTGGAAACATTGGGGGAGTGAAGTTTCTGATTCAGTGGTGAGGTTGTGGTGGTGTTTGATATGGGGGAGGGAAGACGAGTGAAAAGGATGTGGGGAGGAGAATGAAGAAGAGAAATCCCAGCCTTGGCACTCGCACATGGTTCTCACTCCTTTTTTGTTCTCCCAGCAGTGCAGGTTTCTTTTGTAGTGAACGCAACGCCTCCAGATTCCTTATAGTCAAGTATCAAAGACGTGCATGGGTAGGATGGGTGTGAGCAAAGCAGTGAACTCAACACAGACTGTTGAGTTCAGCCCCACTGAGTCGGAGTTAATCTCTTAGAAGTTTTTTTTCTCTCTACAAATCTCTCTTCTCATGGAGAAATATTGGTGTAACTGTATTAGCCTGCATAGAGAGTCTTGTCCAACCTGATCTCTATATACACCCTTACATGAGTAATTGAATAGATTGAGGGCATTTCAGACTTCCTCCCATTGGGAAAGCTCTCTTGAACATCATTTATTTGCCTTTAACCTTAAAATGACTGTATTGATCAAATGATGCAGTGACTACTTAAATCTGCACTTTTCCTCGTGTAGAATGAGAGCGTATCTCTTTCTTAGCCGCTTTGTTCCTTTCCACCCATGGCATTGATACAACAATTCTTGTTTTGATGTGCTTCCAAATAGCTTCCGGTTCTGCTGTGTATGGCGTCCAAGATTCTCCCTTAAGGAATATACCAGAGGCCTTGGCTGTACCTAAATTCTACCTGCCTTTCCTTGTCCTGCTCTCATAACGCCAGGAAATGGCTTGGCCTTTTTTCTTCTTCTTTTTTTACACTTGTTTCCTCTGGAATATCACCAAGCTATGCTTCCTTCAAGTTTTCTGGAAAGGCGCTACATGCAGGAAAAGGAAGAAATTCAACAGAACTAAAAGGGCTTCTTCAAAGACAACTAAACTCGCCGACATATTACAATTTCAGATAATACTGCTACACCATGTAATGTTAACAGTCAGGTTTCTTAAATGCAGCCTTGGTGAGAATAAGAAACTTTTTTTCAAAAACATTCACACTTCCAAACTTTTGAACAGTAGTTCAAATCGGCAGTGTATATCGAGCATCTAATATGACACTGTCGCTGCGTCCAAAATCAAATACTTCCTTACTACACTGTAAAAAAAAAAAAACAGGTTTACGATTGAACATTTTCTAGTGACTGATTACATCAAAAATTTTAGCTGGCCAAATTGAATTTCTGTTGATAAAATTGCTAATTGCATTAAAGGGTTAGTTCACCCAAAAATGAAATTGATGTCATTAATGACTCACCCCAATGTCATTCCACACCCGTAAGACCTCCGTTCATCTTCGGAACACAGTTTAACATATTTTATATTTAGTCCAAGAGCGTATCCAAGTGTATGCACACTATACTGTCCATGTCCAGAAAGCTAATAAAAACATCATCAACGTAGTCCATCGGTGACATCAGTTAGTTAATTAGAATCTCTTGAAGCATCGAAAATACATTTGGGTCCAAAAATAACAAAAACTATGACTTTATTCAGCATTGTCTTCTCTTCCACGTTTGTTTTAAATCCTCAACTAAAGATTCAAACGGTCATGAATCAGCGTATTGATTCATGACTCGGATCGTGTGTCAAACTGCTTAAGTCACGTGACATTGGCGAATCATGGGCATTGGAGAGGATTTGTGAATGGAAGTGAAGCAATACAAGTGATTTTGGGAGTTCACATGATAATGACAACATGGCAGATGTAGTACGTCCGTATTCCTTTCATACTACACACATTCCTACTTTAAAAGTTCAAAGTGGAATGCAGTACCTTCTCAGACAGTACACGATTTCCGCTTTTCTTTCATATCAAAAGTGGGGTGAGCGTATGGAATACATCAGAAAAAGAATGGGGCATCAGTTTACTGTCTGGTATTTGTTGTTGTGTCATGCATCATCCAGTGTAGACAGCATCACTGATTACAGTGGGATTTATTTGCTTTTGTCGCATCATGTCAGGTCCCACCGCTCGCATCTGGTGTGGACACAGTGTGAGAAGTCGCTGGTATCAGTAGTCAGTGATCTTGGATTATTATGGAAATTCTAGAAACTGTAAAACAGACTGAAGTCTGCTTGTCATGCCTCATTAACTGATTATTGCCTTATGTCCTCACATACTTTTAATGCAAGCATAATGAAATTGGGCATGAACTTCAATTCAATCCACATGTTGCCTTGAATCTCTTCATCAGCCATCTCTTCAGACCAGTCCCACGTGTATAATCAGACCATAGGCTTTGACCTGGAAATGAAGTGTTTTTTTCTTTTTCTTTCTACAAGGCAACCTCCTTAAGAAAAGAAATCTAAGGCATCAGAAACTTGATCTAACCTAGTGGTATAGTGAAGGGGGACTGGTTAACGAGAACTACAGTCTGTGGAGGTACAGAATACACATTCTGGTTGTACAGTGTACAATTTTCCATGGCCACACATTCTTGAGTCCTATCATTCAACCGGCATTTATCTCTGTAACTTGAGGCCAAGTCCAGAGGCTAGAGTAAGCTTTGAAGGATTTTCCAGTGATTGGATGAGGCAGTCTCCACCCATTTTTCTGCAATTGGCCCATGTTGGGGTTGTTCTTTTGATTGACTGGTGGCGTTGGCCCTGGGGTTGCTTGTTGCGATTCTTAGTTGACGATGGGCTGAATTACCTCAGCCGGTTGCATTGCAGCTGAGCCAAATGTTATGTGTGTGTAGAGGGGTGGAGGGTGATTCTTGCGGTCGAGTTATGTATGTGTGAGGTTGTCAGGGAATGGGTGGATATTTTGACTGGTTTGTCTCTTGGGAACCATGTTTTTGCTTTCTTTGAAAACAGGTCGCGCATGGGCAAGAGCTCATCTTTTTTTTTTTTCCCTAGTGAATTTGCATTGGGCTGTCATAATTGAGAAGGGAATGTAATTCACTGCCATCTTAAGTTTGTTCATTGTTTAAAGGGGTAGCTCGCCTAAAATTATAAACTCATCATTTACACAAGACTTATAAAAAAAGATTTTTATCAACAATGTGTTAACACCTGTTTTCTAACACAGCATTGTGAATGACTAAATAAAAGCTATATAATATAAAGCTATTTATATATTTTTTGATTATTTATAGAAACAATATATTTTGAGTTTAATGCATTATAGCCTAGAAATCTAGACGCATCCACTGTAAAAAAATGTTTTGTTGGTTTTTGTTGATTTAACTTAAAAACGTAAGTAACCTGGTTGCCTTAAAATTGAGTTTATTGAAATTAAAAATTTGAGTTGATACAATGAAGGAAATTTGTTTAATAAATAGAAAATATTATTGTATCTGAACCACATAAAAAAAAAAAGATAAATCATGAAAATAGCACTATTTGGCATGTTTCACTGCGTCATCAGAAATAAAACATACACAATTACCCAATATGCTTACAAAATCTTCAATAAAGGTTGTCGAATCTCAAAAAATGTTCATTGTATTAACTAAAATTTTAAGGCAACCAGGTAACTTTTTTTCTAAATAATTTTTTACAGTGTGGCAGCAGATCTAATCTGCTGCGAGTGTCATCTAGCAACTCTCAATACCTTCTGAGCTGTAAAAACCAAACTCTGGTCAGGCCAATCACATTGTTTATAGAGTCGGTGGGCCGGACTTAACATAATAACGGCAGAGTTGCACTTTCGAGCTTCTAGCAAACACGGAAACTGGCGAACGGCAGTCTTTCGAATCAGCTTTGACAGTGACTCTAGAAGACTTGGAGTTAAGCTTTTTTCTGAGAAAAGAACAAAGAACGGCACTGAAGTCATTCTTAAAAAGAGAAGATGTGTTCGGAGTTTTGCTGACCGGACACGGCGAAAGTTTAATCTATCAACAAGCTCTGTTTCACCTTCGTTGCTCTGGTTGGTTGTAGCACTATCCAATTGCATGCAGAGGGAGTTTGAAAGACAACCGTTTGTCCCGCCCCTCGGATTGAGCCCTGTCAATTGGGAGTTTCCAGGGGTGGTTGATTATGTGGTGTTAACTTTAAGGGGTGGTTGATTATGATTTCACTTTTTTACCTTTGAATAGTGTGTAATGATGCTGTTTGAGCATAAACAACATCATGCAAAGTTACGACTCTCAAAGTTCAAAGCAAAGGGAGATTTTTTTTGCTTTTAAATAAATCCCTTTTTAAGGACTACAACAAACGACTGGTAGGGACTACACAAGCTTCTCCCTGGGTTGGTGACATCACTAACCCTGTAATTTACATAAACCCTACCCCTGGGAACACAGAACAAAGGTGGTAAGGCCATGTTGAGTATTTATTGAGATTATCATGACAGAATATGCTAATTAATGCGTTGAAGATAGTAAACTCCACATCAGCTACATACATTCAACAACATATGTAGCATATGGAACATAATTTAGGAACATGCTACATGTCAGTTCTTCTTGAGTCTCTCCATCGTTGTCGACTCCGGTTTGAAAGACTGACCAGTTTCTTTGCCTGTCTGCATGAGGTTATCAGAGCTGCAAACAGAAGCTCTTGAATCTCCGCCCTTTGAGCAGCAGCTCATTTGCATTTAAAGGGACACACAAAAACTGAATCTTTTGCTCACCCTCAAATAGTGACAGTTTTAACATGTTATAAAAAATTATCTGTGGGTTTTTTTGAGCTAAAACTTTACATTCACATTCTGGGAACATCAGAGACTTATTTTACATCTTGTAAAAAAGGGTCATTCAACCACCCCTTTAATAAACCTTTAAAGATAACCTCTAAACAACTTTTTACTGGTTGAACTATTCCATAAAAAAACCCAGTTTAAGCCTTCTTAGATCTTGGCCATGCATCAAAATTCCCTGCTCATGTGTAGCCATCCATGTTGATCTCATAAGGTCATTACTGTGATGGGATGCAGAAGAGACAGTTGGAGATGGTCTATACAGTGGTGACCTTTAAAGATAGAGCTCTCTGGATCAGCCCAGTCATCTCCAGCTTTACTTCCCCTCTTTCAAGAGCCGACCCAGTGTCTCAGCACTTGTTTAAGTGGTAAGACGTTAAGGTCGGTGTGGTATGTGTGTGAAAGAGAGGGCGTGTATATAAATAGATTTGTCCAGACTGTGTGTACGCATTCGTTTTAAAGATGTAGTTTTGCGTTTTCCCCACAAACAAGCAGTTGATAAGCCCAAGTACTCATTCTGCTGGAATGTTTGACTGACAACAAGACACTAGAAACTTGTTTCATAATGCACGAAAAACCCAAGAGCAATGGAAATATGATTAGTGAGTCTACTCATTCTGGGAAGGATCAGCTCCAGTCTGGCCTGATGTCGCTGCGCCAGTGGAAATATGCAGGTGTATTACTTGCTTTTATAGTGACACAGTTTTCTCATTTATTATTTATGTTCTTAGCAGATATTTGCACCAATAGGACTTTGAAGAAACTGCAGACTGTTACTAGAGATGCACAATATATTTATGCAATATCAAAGTTAATTTATGTAGGGTGCATAATGCTGTGATGCCTAAATATCCTTAAAGGGTTAGTTCACCCAAAAATGAAATTTGTGTCATTAATGACTCACCCTAATGTCGTTTCACACCTGTAAGACCTGAAATAAAGATTAAAATGGTTATGAATCGGCATATTGATTCATGATTCGGAATCATGAATCAATCCGCTGATTCATAACTGTTCGAATCTTTATTTGAGGTTTGAAATCAAACGTGGAAGAGAAAACAATGTTGAATAAATTTGATCTTTTTGGACCAAAATGTATTTTTGATGCTTCAAGAGATTCTAATTAACTAACTGATGTCACATATGGACTACTTTGATGATGTTTTTATTCCCTTTCTGGACATGGACAGTATAGTGTGCATACATGCATACACTGTCGGACTAAATATAAAATATCTTAAACTGTGTTCTGAAGATGAACAGAGGTCTTAGAGATGTGGAACAACATTAGGGTGAGTCATTAGTGACATCAATTTCATTTTTGGGGGAACTAACCCTTTAATGCATTCATTTTTGTTTCGTTTTAGACAATAATAATAATACAGAATTGACTAAATTGACCGTTTAGTGTCTAAAGCATAAAAATAGACTAAAGAATAATAGAATTCAGAATTACAAAGTCATTTGAAGCTTTTAAAATAATTATTTTTTTGTTTTGTTTGTTTATTGTTTTTTTAATAAAAAAATAATTGATAAAATAATATTGAATTTTAATATTGTGTGTTAAATATTAAAGTGGCCAAAACATTTAAATAATAATAAACAGATTATAATTTTTAGAATGTTAAAATTCATAATCTATAATTTTAAGTTGGGTCGGCTCTTTGTGGCACAAATTGTCCTAACACATTTCACATATAACACATTTAAAACTATTTTTTTATTTTGGTGACCTCTTTGTTTCTTCTCACTCAACCTTCCACCCACCTCTGCCACTCTCTCGCCCATTTTTTTCTCTATGAAATATTTCTTGCGATGAGTGGGCCAGTGGCGTGGCACTGGTGGTGGCAGCAGCCATTCCTTGGCGCGAGAGCCCTCGTCTGTTCCAGCGCTCTAATCGCATTCCAGCGGGCCGGGCAGCGGCTTGCTCCGCATTCCACAACTCTGGGGGCTTTCCAAGAGCCCTGTGCAGGCATTCCTCTTTGCCGGGACCTTCAAAGCGAGGGAGGGACTTCAAAGGCATCGGTGAGGTTAGGTGTTGATGACTACAATCCTCCCGGGTACAGATTTACCCGCCTCCTGAACTTCAAGAGCAGTTGTGGTAGTATTCTGGCGTGCACTTTTGCCTTCCTTGCCCATAAATCATGTCACGTTAACTCTTGACGTATGCTGGATTTTTGCACCTAGAGGTTTGAGTATGACAGGCTGAATGTTGTTGTCATGAGGTTTTCATACTTTCTCTGATGTGGCACTCCAGATTGAATAGTTTAAAGTGGCTGTGGATTGATAAAGTTGTTGCGTGGGGAAAAACACCTCCATTATAAGCAAAACTTGTGTTTTAATTGTTTATATTACAATTGCTTATTGTATAAAAAAAATCTATATTTATTTACATTTATGAATTTGGGAGACTAATTTATCCACCTGTTCAAAAGTTTAGGGTCATTGGGAGGTTTTTTTTCTTATTCAGCAAGGATGCATTAAATTGATGTAAAGACTAGTATGTGCCTAATTTCACGAAAAACACAGAAAATGAAAATGCATTCTATGGAGCCCCTAAAGGGACGTGTGGTAGTCGGTTACATTACAGCACATCAGATTTCACTTATCACGTAAAGATATTAAGGAGAGATGAGTGACAGGACGATGTCAGAGGATTTAGTGTGCAGCAGATCTGAACGCGAACATGAAAGTAACTAGCAGGCGCACATTCAAAAGTGATTTCAATAATACGCCGCATATTGACAGAAGCGCCCTGATGCCCGCAAGTTATATACAATATGAATACCCAACTATAACCTTGTCGAGAGAATGCAAAAGCATTGAAATATTTTTTTTTCCTACAGTCAAGCATCCCCATGTCCCTTTAGAGGCTCTGCAAAATGCATAATTTCCTTTCGGAACATATTATTCAGCTTCGGCACATCCCTAATAAAGACACTTATGTTGTTACAAAATCTTTTTAATGATAAATGTGCTATTTTATCTATTTATTAAATAAATCCTGAAAATGTATTTTTCAACATTCAGTATATTCAAACAGAAAACAGTTGCAATTGCAACATTTCACAATAATACTCATTTTACTGTATTTTGAACTAATAAATATATATATATTTTTTTTTAAATGTTCAATTGAACTGGGAATCAAACCCATGACCTTGACATTGCTTGACATCATGCTCTACTATTGCTTGTTCGATTCATAAACATTATGAACTACCGATGACATAGCTTGACTAAGCCCTGCAAATTATTACATTTTCTGTATTCAATATTGTTTAAAATCCGGAAAATCTGCATCCAAAACTTATTTGTGACTGCTAAAAAGGATGTTCTATGTAGTATGAACTATGAATGTATTCCGAACGTGCTACATTCGCCATGTTGTCATTATCACGTGACCTACCGGCGTCAGAACTTTGCGTTGCTTCACTGCCTTTCATAAATACTCTCCCGTGTTCTCATGGGATAGTAAAGTGTCCATGTGCACACTTCAGAATCTCACCGAAAGAAGTTGGTTATTTGGGTGCTTTTGTGCACCCTTGTAGGAGTGCCATGAATTTCGACATACTGCTCTTGTCACATCCTATTTTTCACCTGCTCTAGATTACTAGGGAATTATGCAAATTTGGATACAGCCATTGTCTTTTCTCATGATTATCATTCAACTTTAGTTTTTATTTTGTTGTTTGAGTGGTAGGCCTTTCCATAAGAGAGAATATTTCTCACACCATTGATGGTTTCAATCTCTACTCACAGTCTTATAATACACTCACCAGTCACTTCCCCTCTGCTAAAGCTGTCCTCCCTAGTGGCTCAATGCATATTTTAGTATTTGCACGATATTAAGTGTTCGCTCCGGTCTGAATTGCACCGTTTGTTTGCTTATGTCGTCGCCAAGGGGACAGTGTGTGAATGGTTTTCAGTGAGATGGCATAAGTGGTCTCAAGACTCTTCTGGTGTTCCTGTGGCTCAAACATGCTGGTAACATTAAGAAATGTCTAAACTAATCAAATTTGTACCAATAAAAAGTCGCTGCCAAATGGCAAAAGTGTGTGCAGATGTCTTGGTTGTAAAGATAATAAAAGCAAATAGTCTTGAATTGTCTACCAATGCACAACCTGTTCTCTAAACATGGAAAACAAATCTAAGATGCTTGTGGTTGGTGCTTCATGATGTCATCTACTTTGCAGTGCGTGTGCTTTACTTCTGGGGTACATATAAGGTTTCTGGGCAAGAGTTGTTGGTCTTTGTTGGCCAGAGGTGACTTTTGCAACTGTCGTTCCATCGGTTTTTGTCTAGACGACAAAGGAGAGGAAGTCGCCTCCTTTGAAAAAGGGCCCAGTCTCCCTTTATGAGATAATATTACACTGTCAGAGCAGGCCCCACCTGCAAGGCTTCTCCAGCTGCCACACTGTAACTCTATCTGTGCTCTCTCTTCAAGGCTGCGATCCCCTTTGAAGTTATTTCCAGTGCTTGGGAAATGAGAAGACACAAGCAATCAGAGCGGCAAGCTCCTCCTCTTCTCTCCCTCTAGCTCTCTTTTTTTAAATATATTTAAATATGTTTCGATTTCTGCGTGCTCTTCAGATAACTTCAGATATTTCCAACTTTTTTGCTTTTTAAATTCCTTCCCTTTTCATGTTTGTTTTGATTATTGCTGCTTTTGCAGATCAGAAACACGTTGCTATCGGAGTGTGATATTATAAATGTCCGACAGCTTTATGGCCGTGGGATGAAAGCGAAGAGGGAGAAGACTAAAGATAAATAGTCCCGGGGCAAGTAGAGGAGAAGCTGTAGGCATCTGTCCCATTCCAGTATTTCGCACTCTTCCGATAGACAAACCAGAATAGTGTTGGAGTCTGTGAGTACATCCTCTGTTTGGATAGTAGGTGGGAGTTCAGACGACCAGCGCCAAAAGGAAACTGGCCGGGTTGCCTTGTGTACCCAATGCAAAGCTCTTCCCGCTATGTGTGGGCATTTGATTACAAGACGGCCTTCCAGTTTTATAGATGAGGAAATGTAAGAGATATGTAACAGCTGAGAGCGACCGACGGCTACAGCAGGGATCCACATAGAGTTAAAGAGAAAATGACCTCCAAAGGGCACGGCTGCGCAACTGATGGACTGCGTTAAGCTATGGTTGCTGGCGTGAAATGCTTTTCAACCCTTTTGTCTTGTGCAAAAACTATGATAAGTTTGGGTAAAGTTGAATTTTCTTGTTTTAGTGATTTAGTCAAGCAATTTAGTCAATGTATTTTGTCATGATATAGGGTATTTATACATTCTTTTGAAGAAAGTGCAGAATTAAACCAACTATTCAATTTTTAAATATTTACTAATGTAAATATTTTTAATTAATATCATTTATATTACATTTTAATACAATTAAAATAATGAATATAAAAATATTAGATTTTTTATTAATTGGTTGTGCTTTAGTGCGTTGTTATAGAAAGACTTCCCAACACTTTTTTCACTTTCTTCCATTGTAGAAAAGTGAAGCCGCCAATGTCCGAATTTGTTGCTTGCTGACATCTGCTGATATGGGACCTGTGCAGTGACCTCGGGACCTGAGTCTGTGCAGTAGAGAGCAGGAAGTAAAGCCGTGATTATTAAAACGCCGCCCACACTCCCACAGTATCTGTTAGTACTGCAGAACAACTCATTAACTTCAAACAGGTCCCGAAAATACATAAAGTCAGAGAAACTGTGACGTCACATCCCCGTTTTTATAGCGTCAAATAACTTACTTTAAAACTAAACTTATTTTAATGAATGAACACTTTTGAACACATCTTGACACTTACATCACTTGAACTTACATCATGTCTGTTGTATGAAAATGATGTTTTAGGGTTTATTATTCCGCTAGCAAAGCCGCTCAGTTTAGTGGTTTTAAATCACTGTTTCACGACGATTTCAAAATAAAGTTTTGAACTGTTATGAATCAGCGTAACGATTCATAATTCGGATGGCCATTGTCACGTGATTTCAGCAGTTTGACAGGCGATCTGAATCATGAATCGCTACGCTGATTCATTACGGTTCAGAACTTTATTTTGAAATCGGCCCATTACTATACAAGTCGTTATTTGGTTGATATTTTTTGGTGCACAAAAACTATTCTCGTTGCTTCATAAAATGATTGTAGAGCCACTGTAGTGAGATGGGCTTTGTAACGACGTCTTTAGTGCATTTATGGGTCTTGAGAGAGTCAATGAAGGCCTTTCTGAGCCATCTTCATTTGCGTTCTGAAGATGAACTGATGTCTTACAGGTGTCGAACGACATTGGGGCAAGTTATTCATGACAGAATTTAATTTTTTGGGTGGATAACCCTTTAAAGAATGTTTCTAGCCTAAACGGAATAGATCTGATAGTTCTAAAACTATTTGTTTGCTAGTTAAACTGTTTTAGCTGCTTGTAGTACTTAAAAACATTGGTTTATTATCGATAACTATATCTTTAGTGCCTCTTCTAAACCCTGTATATCAGAAGTATCTCACTCTATCTCTGTCAACCATCAAAATACAAAGTGAGAGGGAAGCCAGCAGCCGTCCGAGGCTCCCGTGCACATGGTGTTCGCTAGCTCAGCTCGGCACTGAGAACTCCCAGCACTCTTGCTTGTTTGAAAGGCTCTTGGCCTTGTTTGAAAAGCTGCCCTGAGAGCCACGGCCGAGGACAGAGTTTCTCTAAGTGGCTGTGGGCCCGGGAAGAGGGGGGACTCTGAAGCCCGCTTGTGGCTTTGATCAAATATTCCCCCACCTCTCCTGGCAGGATGGTCTGTTATTCCAGGAACTATTCTGCACTCCCGCAGCAGGGGGTGGGGGCTGGGTGACGGGCACAGGGTCAGAACTGGGAAAGGGGGGGAGGTTGGTGAGACCAGCGGCATGAGGAAGGATTTTTTTTTTCCATTAAACTTTCTCAGCTTGAAGTCCATGGACTTGTGGCCTTGTTGGCGTGAATGATATATGTGTTCCGTGTCAGATTATAGTTGTGGTTAAGTAGGTTTGTTAGTTTTATGCTCACTAATCAGAGGACATAAATTAGCTATGAAAAATCTTGGTGTTGGGTTACATGCAGTTGAAGCCAGTGAAAGTGGTTGTAGTGTGGGTTATGGAGTGGAGTTTGATAGCAGAGCGTACCCTCGGGCTAGCTTGGGCTTTTTGATTGTTGTGGGTGAAATTGATACTGGCCTTGACCTAAATGCCATGCCTGTGGCTGCAACTCATCTGTTCTGTGTTCTCTACTACTGGACCACAGCCACGATCCATGAACGCTTGCTCTGTGTGTACCAACACGTTTAGGTCAGCTTTGTCGATAAGAAGGGGTGTGTGTTTTTAAAATGTTTAGGCTACTATCTGCTGGTCTGCTGGTTTTAGACCAGCTCTGTTTAGTGTCCTTGAGTCTCGCAGCCTTTGAGTGAGCTGTTTTCTTATTTAAATGCATTTGGTCATTTATTGTCTCATTAAAGCAGTTTTTTCATAAACTGTAAAAAAAGAAAAAAAAGAAATATGGACATAGTGTCCGTGACGTCACCCATAGGATTCTGAAGAGCAGTTCTGAAACGTAAAGTAGAGACGAGCTGGCCTTTGCCATCTTACCGAAGACTAACAGACAGCGGATAAATGGTTATCCACCTGTCACTCAAAGTGGCCACGGCCTTAATTATGCAGAACTGTAAGGCTTTATATAATGTAAACAAATGAGTTATAAAAAAAATCACCCCCTCACAGTTGTCATGAAGGGCAAAATTAGCCAAATAGACCAAAACCACAATTTGTAAAGGGATGTAAACATGTGTTTTCCTGCTGTAAAGTTGGGCATTTTAACATGGGACTCAATGAGATTCTGCTCGCTTCTGAAGCCTGGCCCTAGTGGCCAGTCGAGGAGTTGCAGTTTAAGTCACTTCCGTATTGGCTTCAACAGAAACTGGGGGAGGTTGCAGCTTGAGTTTTGCTTTATATAATATAGGATTGCATGTCAGAAATGGCATTTGTGTCTTCTCGTTCACATTAGTATAGCCTATAATAAAAGATTGATCTTAGGATTTTAAGAAACAATTTTTAAATGATATTTAATATTTACCCAGCTCTACCATTTGATGCAATGAAAGAAAGCAAGTGTGCTCTAAAATACTTTAAGTTTGTTTTGGCCCCGGGCAGATGCACACATACTACTTTCTTTGAATTGTAGGACTCTCTGAACCCCCCCAAGAGTTTTATCAAACGCAGTCTACACATCAGACAAAAACCCTATAAAGGAAGGTGCAATAGAAGCTCTGCTTCATGGACTGTTTCTGCTGAGGAGGCTGAAACGCATGACGATCAAAGAACCACTGACAAAGTTTGTGTTAGGTGTGAGGGGCGTTTTGAATTTTATTTTTTATTTTTTGAGATGGAAAAGGCCTCAACTAGCTATCCTGTTCTGATACCCACACCAACTGCAAATCAGGTCAACCCTCATTTGAAGATGAGGAGGGGAGAAAAAAACTGTTTGTGTTGGTCAGTCTATCCGTTTGCTGTTTTCAACTGCAGCTCTGAGAAATATTCTTAAGCATTAATATTGGTATTATTCAGCAGGGCATGCTTTTCTTCGCACATATCATCCCTTTATAATTATCATCATCGGTTAGTGCAAGCGAAAGACAAACAAACAAATAAAGGGGGAGAAAAGCATTGCATTGGCAGCCCTCCATATTCCACGTAAAGAGAGAACTTGCATGGCTAGCTCCATTGAGAATCATTTGCGCCATTGCAGCACTTTATGTACTGACCTTTTTTTTATTTTGCTCATACTTAAGGTGCAACTGGGTATGAGAAGTTTGGCCGCTTGTTGATATGGTGATTTCATTAAGAGTATTGCCCATGAAAGGAGATACACATGTGAACGGCTGTACAGGAGACGGATAGATGAGAAGCGCTGAGGTGGTGGAGCTAAACAAGGGACATCTCTTTTGGTGGTAAAAGAAGAGATGGCTTGGTGCAGTGCAGAATGATGGACAGAAAATGAGGGAGAGGTGGGGGACCCTGGTTTGGAGAAAAGTGTGCAACCGGGCATTCACCCAGTCGTAGAGGCCAACTGGGGAAATTTGTTGGGGCGAACTGGTGGGAAATGATGGTACTAGTCTAGTGTGTTAGTATGTGTGTTGAAAAATAAGAGAGCAGAGTGCATATAGTTGCAGGTGGAGTTGAATTCTTCCAAAATGCTTTTAATCTCATCCACATATTACACAAAAAAAAATCATTTAGGTTGTTTCTTGGGAAGGAATCTCAGTGTTTACCAGAAAAGTAGACTAAACTACAGGAGACATTAAGAAAGATGTAAAAAAACAAGTCATGTCCAGCAGCCTTTTATTTGTTGCCACACTTGTGTTTGCCATCAATGACATTGCCATCTCCTCACAAGCCACTTTTGCAAAAGCACAATTAAATCCACTGAACAATCCTCATTGAAATGCAAGGTTCCCAGGGCATTAAAGGAATGCATTTTAGATGGTCACTGATAAGAAAAGGCATCATATTTAACCACAGTATCTTAACCTAATCTTGAATTTTTGTATGAGGAATTAGTTTATCAGTGGTCACCCTACAGTGCTACTTAAATATGTTGCAAGTCTAATAAGATAAACTGCCACAACATCAGCAAACTTTTATGCAAATGTGGAATCCAAGGCCTCTTGGGAGCTGGTGTGGCTTTTGATCCCAGAGTTAAGATGATTATCAGCCTTTTCAGAGTGTTAATCCAATTTGTTCATTTTTGCCCAGAAGCTCTCAGCTATAGGTAGGGAACAGGTCACTAAGGTCAAACCAGATGAGTCAGTTGTTTCCATGGAGTTTTAATCAGTTTTAACCATCAGTTTTGCCTTTGAATGCAAGACCAGCAAAGCTATCATTCATTTAATATAATATCCAACAATGTCCGTGAAATGATTGTCTGCTGAAGCTAATAGCACTAATAAAGTAATAAATCACCACCCTCAAACAATGTGTGGCCTCATTCAGCAGTTATGTAATTGCTATATAATATTTAACCTAGTTTTCTCGTTTTAGGAGAGTTTTATCTCCTTGAAGATTTTCACTTGATAAACGTCCATGTTGTCAATTTTCAACATCAAAAGCACTAAGTTTCACACTTAATACAAATTAAAGATGGGGTTTGAGCCAAGAGGAGAGCAACTGCATGATATGTAAACTGTCTGCTAAAATGCATTTGACTTCAAAACGTTTTTTTAGTTCTCGTCTTCTTTCAGTCAGTCTTTGTAACTTTGTAGCAATTCGTTGGGAATGGGAGAGCATGTGGCCAGAATTTTATTTTGGATGGAATTTGGAGGGAGATACTGAAGGAGATTCTCTTTGTCTTGCAGATGCACCCTTTGGGCCTTTGTAACAATAACGATGAAGAGGACTTGTATGAATACGGATGGGTTGGTGTGGTCAAACTGGAGCAGCCCGAGTTGGACCCCAGCTGCCTTACTGTACTGGGCAAGGTAAGGAAACTGAACTAATCTACTACTGTGAGTAAATATTGAGCAAAGGTCTGTTCATAAAAGTCACTAGTTTCTAAGAATTTAAATACTATCTGATGTGATCTGATCAGAGGCAGTTTTGGAAAAACCAAATAGCAGTAACCCCACTTGGTTTCATACAGTTTTTAGGGCCTGGTGAAACCACCCCTCCAAAAAAAATAACTTTCCTTTTCACTTTCCACTTTCCACTTCATTTTTTATTAATTATATTAAAATGTCATTTTATTAATCCAAAAGCAAGTTTAATTATTTGTTTGAAATACATTAAACTTATACAATTTAACAACAATTCACAATCCATTAAAATTTCTCTGGGTTCCATTTTACTTCTACATTAAGTCTTATATTCATCTGTACTACATTAAGTCTTATATTTATCTGTACTACATTAAGTCTTACATTCATAATAGTAATATATTTCCTCAAATTAAACCAGACTTTTATTTTGACGGATTACTGTGATTACCTTAAAGTTTCTGTATGTTTATGATATGATAGTGGTTTTATGGCATGAAACGGTAAAATGCTCATGAAGTGACTCAGAACAGCTCTGAAATTGAAGGTCATGTGTTTTTGTCACAAAGCAAAGGCTGAAAGCACCATGAGCTTCAAGCATGCTTCAGTATGTGTGTAGTTGACTAAACTGTGCCGTCTACGCCTTTCATTAACAACGGAGAAATACAGAATTCCTATTTAGCTCTTTTTCCGCCGTTTAAAAAAAAAGAGTTGCCAGCCACCACCAGGGTTTTTGACCATTTTTACAAAAATTGAATCGCCCATAGAATATTTTGTTTTATGAATATCTGAGCAGGCAATATATCAAAATAAAGAGCTGACCCTCTTCTTTTAAACAAAAAAAACTGTTTTATTCTACACTGTAAAAAAAAGTTGGTTTTTGTTGGTTTAACTTAGAAAAGTAAGTAACCTGGTTGCCTTTAAATTTTGAGTTTATTGAAATTAAAAATTTGAGTTGACACAATGAAGGAAATTTGTTTAATAAATAGAAACTCAAATTATTATTGTATCTGAACCACATAAAAAATGTGATAAATCATGAAAAAACACTATTTGGCATGTTTCACTGTGTCATCAGAAATAAAACACACACAATTACCCAATATGCTTACAAAATCTTTTAATAATCTTTTAATAAAGGTTATCGAATCTCAATTTTTTTTCATTGTATTAACTCAAAATTTTAATTTCAATGAACTCAAAATTTTAAGGCAACCAGGTAACTTTTTTTTCTAAATAATTTTTTACAATGTAGCTTTATGCATTCTTTTTTTTAATCAACACTTGAATATGGGTACGTTTCATAAAAAAGCTACATTTTGAACAAAAAGCTGAGAAAATCGTATTTTTGTGAAAGACTGTATCCAGATCAGATTGAGAGCGATGATCAAACACAGACTGAGTAGATCGAGTCTATAAACACTTCTAATGCTTGCACAGTCCTGTAGCTCGTCCTGTGTCATCATTTCATTCAGTAACTTTAGATAGTTTTGATTTATTTGATGTTTAATGTTGATCACGTTATTTTGCATAGGCTTCTGCTTACATACGATCGCATGTTTTATCTTCCTCATGTGTGTTTTGATCTGGAGATGATTCCATCTGTGTTTTTCGCATCACAGAAATGATAGGGCCCTACGTTTCGCATGAACTGTGGAATGGTTGTGTTGTTCAAGACTGACGTACTAACCAAACGGTGTCGGCTGATATTTTTGAACTGCTGTGATGGTAGAATACTTTTCAGCGTGGTGTTGGCTACCATGTGTGCTCTTTAGACACAATGAACAAATCCAGACGCAGATGAAGCGTTTCCTAATTGGCTGAGACTTCTGCAGTCTCAAGACACCAGTATCTATTTACATGTTTGATCTTTTTATGTGGAAATTTGAGGATTTCCACACATTAATGCTCAGCAGGACGCTCATGCTGCAAAACGGCTGAATATTTTCCCATGCCTAATTCTGGAATGGGCTTAACGTTACACATAATACATTCTCCCTTTTGGATTCTCATTGAGATGTTCTTTAATAATACACACATTCATTTAAGTTTTTTATCGGCATATAGGAAATGTTTTGTGCGATTTTTATCAATTATCCTGTAATGCCTGACATGAAATAGTCCAAAAAAAGTATGAACTATCAATCAGATACCACAAGGCATGTAGAAGATTGTGCACAACCGGTTTCTTAGCAAACAGTTTCGATCATACTAATCATTTACATGCCTTAGAAATTTGTATATCCACAGTACAGGGTTAAGACCGATTTAGTTCTTAATGTGTGTTATGTCAATATACACATTTTTCCCTGTTGCTTTTATAAGACAACATTTGTCAAGGAACACAATTAAAGTGCACTAATTTCTTGTTTTGTGATACCTGCATCCGTTAAGATTTCAGCTTACCCTGATATTTCTGTCAAATCATAAAACCAACACAAATGGCACTTTAATTTTGAACATCAACAGATATGATTTCCGGAAAGTTCACGTTAGGTGAACGGGGGTAAACACATTCCATCCCTTTTTCTTTCATAATAATGGGATAGAAAAACATCCTCCCCTTCTTTTGTGCCAGTGCTATAATTAGAGAGTCGGCTGTCATATCGGGCTTCTGATATAGGCCTGCGCTCAGCTGGGGTTCTCATTCTAGTCGCAGCATCAGTGTCTGTCCAGTCTCACCAGTGTCCCTTTGACCCGCTTGTGCCAGTCTGTCCCTGCTGTGCCACCCCTGCCCTTATTTTTCTTTTTCTTTTTCTTTCACTGTCTCTTTTATCTTTCCGCTGTTGTCTGCATGTGCACTACTACCATTCATAAGTTCGGGGTCAGTAAGATTTTTTCTTCCCGTTCTTTTTTTTCTTTCTATTTTCTCAAATAATCAAAACAAGAGAGTCTCATGGTTTCCAGAGCATAGTATAGTGACCGACCACATGATGTAGAATGCAGTTGCTCCCAGACTTATTATTATATATTTTGTATCAAATGTTTTATCAAATTGTATTTTAGAAAAGTATTTTTAATGACTTAAGTTTTTCCCAGTCTGTGTACATGCAAATGGTAATGGACATTGAGCCAGATAGTTTTCAGAGTCACTGTCACTCTGGTTTTTGTGTTTAATATCAAAGGGTTAGTTCACCGCAAAAAAATCATTTACTCACCCTCTGTTATTTCAAACCTGTATGACTGACTTCTGTGGAAGACCAAACTGATTTGGTTCCCATTGACTTACATTGTATGGGCAAAACATACAATGAAGGTCATTGGGAAAGGAACAGTGTGTTTGTCAATATTTTTTAAAATGTCTTCTTTTGTTACATTTGTTATGTGAAACTACATGAGTAATTTTTTTTTTTTTGATTTTGGGTGACATATTCCTTTTAAAGGCCCACTGAAGTGCCTTGAAATGCGCCGCATTATTCAATGTGTTGACGTAATTTCCCCTGAAACGGCTCCAGCTGTTAGCAGCTCCTCCCCTTTTTTGAAACAGCCAATAGCGTTTTGTTAATATCCAGTTTGACTAGAGCAGACCTTTCTGTTTGGTAAAGCCAGTTTCCTCTAACAGTGTTTATCATCATAATCGTCTCCATATCGCTTTGAAATGCAGCATTCTGTACAGAATTCAAATGGGTCCGATATGTTTGTTGTCTGCGCCGACTCGCGCATATGATCCGCGCTGCGCTCTTGTGTCTGTAGTCTAAATTTAGACCAGAGCCGTTGGTGTGTGCGCACTGCTGCGGTGTGTGAAACTAACATGAAAACAGACTTAATTCGCCTCAAATGAAAACATATTTACACTCAATCCTTTCCAATTCCATATATAGTGTGTTATGTGCCTTTCACCATGTAGAAATTAGTAAATGTGTGTTAACCACTGACCGATTTCAGCTGTAGCTTCCGCAGTGAAGGGGGCGGGTTTTAGATTCTAGAGAGCATTTGATTGGACAGGAGAAGATTTGACGAGAAGGTGAAGTCTGCGATGATGTCACCAAAATCTGACATTCGTTTTAGCGGAAGTGAGAGACTGTAAATTTTGAATGCTTACATCTCCTAAATGCAAATTTTGTCATTGTTTTGGAACATATCAGCTTATTCATAACTTAAGGCTAACATAGCCATACAAAAAGATAAAAAACTATTTTGATTTCAGTGCCTTTAAGTAAGTGTATGCTGGTTTGAAATGATAGCATTCAAAAACTGAATTTGAAGCTATAAAGCAACACAAATCTGTTCTGATCAACAACGCGATTTGATACCAAACAGAGCTGTATACCCATAATGATATGTAACGTGCAGTGGGTCACGTGAATGATTTGTCTTTATTTTAAAGATGTGAGTGGCTCAGGTTTGTCACACCCTGCCTCTGTGAATATTTGAGAAAAGGTCATGTAGGCTTCTCCAATTTGTGTAAGGTCTTGACGGAGCTGCCCCGCTGACATGTATATGTACACAGTTTCTTCCTTCATTTCCTGTCTCTGTCCACAGAGAGCCATCGCTTTGCTCACCTCCCACCTCTCCAGCTTCCTCTCTTGTTCCTGCTCATTCTTTTGTTCTGTTGCACCATTCTTTCTCACCTATACTAGTCTCGTTGGATTGTGGCTCTTCTCATTGGGAATCCTCAGTAAACTAGTTTAAAGAATTTATGGGTTTGGTTATTCATGTACAGTATGGATGTCTGACCTGGAGTCTAATTGCTGTCACGTGCTATCGGAATGATCGTAAATATGAGTTTCCTAGGTAAAAATTGCCCTCTGATGTTGTGTTTACCACTGGGAAGTTCTGAAATAATTTTGATAGCCAAATTCCTGAGATGGGCGTGCCATAAATTTTAAACATAGAACTGCTGCTGTGTCAAGTATGTTTTATTTGTCCCCCCCTCACACACACACACACACCAGCTATCGTCTTGTCTGGTCATTAATGTAGTGCATATTTACATATACGAGTAACCATTTGAAGCATATTGTATGCTTTACACATAGCGAAATAGCTTGCATTTGACTGAAATTACAGAATCTGCCTATTTGATGGTATCATAAATGTTTTATATGCTTATCTGCGCATGTGATGCTACATATAATGTTGGTTTTAATAAGATTTTCCCAAAAAATAGGCAATAATAAACCTGGTGTCTTCCATTATGCCTGTTCATTCCGACAACAAAGCACTTGAATGCAACAAGCTCATAATCACGACTTCTGAAGTGGGAATTATGAAATTTTTGATTAGCACGTGAAGACAGCATAATGCCTTGAGCACTGATTCCAATCAGTAGCCAATAAGAAGCCTGTTTCAAACTGTGGATGTGATGTTATAAGGGAACTTATGAGACCTCAAAGGCCCAGTACGTTTCATTTTCAGTCTCGCACAGTCGTGTCAGCACAGCTTTAAAAGGAAACTCAACTTGCGAAGAGTGCGGATGGACGCGTTCGACACGCGCGTAGTAGTACACTTGCTTTTTTATACTCTAGCAGATGTTAGAGGTCAGCACAGAGTCGTGTTATTTACAGGACATTCACTCGAAGGCTCCAAATAACCAAAACCGAAACGATGGCTAAGGATATGCGGCTTTTGTTATTATTTTGTATCACTCTTGATATTCAATCTAGCACACATTTCTTTATCTAGTGCACAGTACGTCACAGTATATGTCCACCTAGTGGACTCTTCTGTCTCAGCATTCACCTTACAGATACGCTGTTGTACGGTCACAAATATTGGACTTTTACATGTCACACAGACAGTGCGCGGACCTATGACAGACAAAGTATGCTTCTGGCTTATGTAAGCTCTGGTTTTTTTGTTGTTGCCGTATTTGCTTGAAAGGCCCAACATATTAGTGAGGAAGAAACCCTATTGTAATTGTTAAAATTTTCAAGGATCAGGAACTGATCGTAGAGACTTGAAACTTTGAGTTGGTAGTACTCACACCGCCTACAATGTCACCAAGGCTCGCCCCAATTGGCCTGAGGGGGGTGCTACAGCAGTCAAAAGTACGAAATGGCTCATAACTCCGAAACCATTAGGCGTAGGCTCGAGTCATGTCGTTGGAATCCTTACATTAATAATTAACAAATAAAATAAAAAATTATATTTTTATGCATTTCCTTAAAGGCATTAAACGCTTGAACCCTTATGATTGCTACTTGCAGCTATATTTATCATTATTTTTGATGACATTACAGATCCACCAAGTACTTTTCCCCGCAAGTTTTACAAAGAAATCAATGTTCTTACAAATGTATAAATATGTACCATTTTACTCCAGTTAAATCTGTGGCATAGATTTTTATTCCCCAGAACTTTTAATCTTCAAGTGCAGTAAAACTTGTCTCCTAAACTTGTTTATCTTGTTGTTTCTCCTGTGGTGAATATACTTCATGCATTCCCAGCAGGTTCCTTCTCTTTCGAAGGCTGTCTTGATCTGTTCATTGGTTCTCTCTCTTTCTTTCCCTCTTTTTTTTTGTCTCCTTGCCAGCATGATATCCTTTTTTCCCAAACAGTGCTCTGCTCTGACACATGCAAAATCAGCCTAGGGGTTCTGTCCTTTCATCTCCCGACTGCATACTGAGTCTTCCCGTTCCCATTGCATCAGTCCACATGGGTGTGTGTGTGTGTGTGTGTAAGAGAGAGTGTGATTGTGAGTGAGAGACAAACAACAAGTCCAAATATTATCTTTTTTTTCCCTCTGATTTAAGTTCTTTAACTGGGAGAAAATGGACATGTATCATATGGTAAAACCATGTTAATTCTTTGAACTTTGAAGAGCATGAACATGTATATGGTGCTATATAATATGACTAACATTGTATATTCAGCATGGCTGCAGTATAAATGACCATAATGTATAGTTAAACAGTAATTAATAAGAAATGAAATGTCGAATTTAAAATAACTGTTTTCTATTTTAATGTATTTTATAATGTAATTTATTCCTGTGATGTCAACTACTCCATTACTCCAGTTTTCAGTGCTATATGATCTTTGACAAATCACTCCAATATACTGATTTGTTGTTCAAAAGCCTTTCTTATTATCAGTGTTGAAAACAGTTTAATCTTTTGCCTTTAATCTGGGAAAGTGTCTAAGGGAAAGTGATTGAATCAGCTTCCAGGTGTTCACACATATGTGCGTTTTCCTTATACACCACCGTTTGATGAACTCCACTTTGATGAGCTGGAACATTGCTTTTTATGTGCCGTAATTGCTCTAGAAAGGAAGCTAAATCCTGATGCAGGCCAGAGGCGGCATGAAGCACGTCCACCCACCTGCTGCTTGACTGCATTGCACTTGAGTCACTTCGATTAAAAACCAGAGGGAGATGAAGCTGCACCACTAGAGCAAAGATTTTGATGCAGAAATGTTTGGATTTTAAAGCTAAAACTGTCTTTTTTCTTAGGATGTCGAAATCAGTGGTATTTTAGTATAATTTATATACTATTATGGCTTTTATTATTTTCAGTTTTCATTTTATTTAAACATTTTTGTTTATTCAATATTTCTATATAGCTGTATTTTTTATTTTAATATTAAATACTATTAAGGTATTTTATAAGATTTAAATCGGCTTATTTTTGTTTTAATTTTAGTTTTAGTAATTTTGCGCTTTTGTCATTTTTATTAGTGTTTTTTTTATTTATATATTATTTTAATTTATTTTGATTTCAGTTTTAGTATTTTTCAAATGTCAACTAACATTTGTATCTTATTTCAGTTTTACTTAAATTAAAGGAAGAAAAAATCATTTTAGTTGAAGATAACACCCTGGTAGACATATTAATGGGATAGTTGACCCAAAAATGAAAATGGTCATCTTTTACTCACCCTTAAGTTGTTCCAAACCTCCAAAGAAGATATTTTGAAAAAAATATGGGTATCAAAACAGTTGATGGGCCCCAAACTATGGAAATCAATGGGGCCCATCAACTGTTTGGTTACCCATATTTTCCAAAATATAATCTTTTAAGGTTTGGAACTACTTAAGGGGGAGTAAATAATTTTTAATTTTGGGGGGAACTATCCCTTAAATGTATGTCTTTTGATTGTGACGTATTGAGTTTTAATGAAAACTCCCCATTTAGTTTTCATTTTTAACATGTGCGCACACACACTTCATCTAGAAGTAGCAGGAACGGGTGGGGCGAGGGGAGACGGTTGGCGTTTTTGAAGCGTTGAACGCCGATGGGGCCCTAGCTCTGGGGTTTCTCTTTTATGTTTGTGTATGCCTCAACTTGCTGATATTATCTCACTGGGTTTTCCTTTGCTTGGTGTCAAAGGTTCTCTCCCAGTGGGTGGAGCCTCTTCCGATTGGCCCGCAGGTTTCTGTCCCTCCACAAGTATGAAATCATGGCTTTGGAACCCACTGAGTGAGTTGCCATGGCCACTGGGAAGCTCCCTGTGTCATGTGTTTCAAAGTGAACCGAGGCCTGGCAGAATTACCCAGCCTTCAATGGGAGGCAAAATGACCATTATTAGACTTCACAGTCCTGGCCCTCTATTTAAAGAGAGAAGAAAAGAAACCCGGGGAGCTTAAGACAAGAGCTTGAGGAAAAGCGAAAGGAGGGGAACGAGAGTGCGCAAGAGAGGGAGACGGATAAGCCGCCAGAGAAAATGTCATGGTGGTATCTCAGTTCAAAGAGCTCCCCCAGGAAGTATTTTGTTTTAGTGTTTACAAGAGAATGAAAATCAAAGACTACGCAAATCACCTGTGGATTTTTCCAGGCTGCCCTTCCAAAAAGAATGGAGCGGAATACGCAAAGCGCGTCACTTTAGGCCGGGTGTTGCGGCGAACAGAGCGTGTAATGTTGTGTCTGCCAGATGCGGTAATAGTATGTGTGTGTTTCTCTTTGAACAGTGTGCCATGCTGGGATGGGCCGGGCCACTTGGCGGGCTTTTTTTCCCCCTTTCGCTTTTCCTTTCATGGATTAAGTTCCATCCCAAGTTTTAAGACTCTTTTATACTCCGGAGGGGGGTGGTATCTGTGTGTGTGTGTGCGAGGAGGGCTTGTGTATGGGGGTCAGCTGTGAGTGACTTGGAGGGCTACAGAAAGAGAGAAGGGAGAAGAAAGCTTTAGCACACCTGCTAATTGAGAGGAAGTTGAGGACTTGACGGAGGGGGCGAGGGAAAATGAGCGAGGGAGAGGATAAAAAAAGATGCACAAAAAAACAGCCTAGAGGACATTTTTTGTGTAGCTTGACTCAATATCGACTAAATGAACTCCTTATACAGTTAGAGATTCAAACAACTGACTTTGATGTTGGTAGCGCCTTGTTTGAAAGTTGAGCTCTCTGTCCATTTTATCTGCCTTGTTCATTATTTTTACCTCAGAAATGCTTTTCATTACAGAAAATGGGTTATGAAGACCTTTACTTGATTAAATGATTAAAGATACTCTTTAATTCACCCACAAAAGAATCTAGGCTTTTATTCACATAAACATTGGTCAATGCGGCAACATTGACTTTCTGTTGACGATATTTGACAAACCCTAACTTTGCTCGATTTGTGAATTGTGAACTTCTTTAAAGTTAAACCAAAAACGAGAGTGACTCTCATGTCGTTCCTATAACATGTATGACTTACTTACTTCAGCAGAACTCAAACGATATTTTGAAGCATGTTTCATACAATGAAAGTCATTGGTTTTATAACAGAAAAAAATATATATTAGAAAGTAAATGATGGGTGACCCATCCTTGTAACTTTGTCTCAGATGTTTCTCCTAAAATTCCTGAGGAGAAATAAAACGGGAGCTAATTGCTGTCATAAAAACATAGAGCAATAAAAACGAATGCGGACAGCATAACTCGGATAATTTGGTCTCGGAAGAATTTGATGAGGAATCGTTTTGCAGAATCTTGCAGACTTTTGTAGCTTTGCAAATTTGAGCGTGGTGGTTTGTGAGACCGAGATGTCTTCTGAAACTCTAGACGAGACGTGTGAGATTACTAGGGCCTCTGGGAATCTCTGCAGGAGCCTTAAGTCTCCATTTGCACTCCATTTAATCTCATTGCCATCTAGGAGAAACAATTGAGATGTTAAACAGATCTCATGTGCGATTTGTCTTTCCTGTGGCAGGGGGGCACTGGAGGTAGGAAACTGAGAACGGGACTGGCTAACACACCTGGTAGCCTCAGGTGCACGAAGCAGGGCCGGCGTTTGCTATAGGCGAGCTAGGCGGTTGCCTAGGGCGACAATTGTGTTAGGGGCGCGAGCGCGCTCTAGTGCCGCCCATACTTCCCATTAAGCATAGAATCGGAACAAGCGAAATACAACATAATGTTCATTAAACATGATCATCATAGGGCGCCCCCTCAGCCACACGTTTAATTACTTATCAACCTGATTATTAGATTGAATTGATGGTGATTATTGATTATTAGTTCAGGCTTTAGGTCAGGCAAGTGCTCATCTTGCGCGTTCATCAAAAGTGAGGCGTCTAAACCCGCGGATGCACAGGGATGGAAAAAGAGAAAAAAAGAAAGGAAGAAAATCGAAAGAAAGCCCAGTATAGAGGTAAGTCTTCTTATCTCAGCCAATAAGTTGTCAAACAAAATAAAATTACTTATCAATCTTATCAACTAATATTTATTTTATAAATATTATTAATATTGTCACTAAGCTATCACTTGCTAGTTTTCTATAACTTCACTGACAATAATCTACAATAACCTAAATGGATGTCATTTAAATATCAAAGTCCAGTTCGTTATGAATATGGATAACGTATGCATGTTATTTATGAAAAGTACAAACACTCTCTACGTGGGCGTCGGAAGGAAATAAATACGGCCTCTCGTTTTTTTTTTTTTTTTTTTACTGGAGCAGCCTAATGAAAGATGCCATATTATTTACATTAAACACAAATATGCTGTGTTCACCTAATTCTTTACAGTGGCTGTAGTGTAGTGGTAAGACGCATGGCATCAAGATTTGATGCAGATCGATCAGAGGTTCGATCCTGCCTTTTGCCACACTCGCTCTATTCCCTTTTCCCATCACATATCAGATCGGAAAGGCATTTATTTTCAATAAAAAGTGAGAAAATGTTTGAAAAGTGGAAATAAAGCGTCAAACGTGTTTAATAATAAGTGCTTCTCGGTTAGGGGTAGGCCTAGGAAAACAGACGTGCTGAATTAGAATAGAGACGATAAAAGTTAGTGGGGTGGGGTGGGGGGCGCAAAACTTCATCTCGCCTAGGGCAACCAAAGAGCTAGAGCCGGCCCTGGCACGAAGCCACCGGCTTGTGTGTCAGGTAAAGATACGCTTGTTAAAGTGTGAGACGTGTGAGCGCAGGGAGGAATTGTGGGTGGTTGAATTACAGCTCTCTGGAGTAGAAGGGACAATAGAGCAAGAGGGAGAGTTCTTCTCCTGTTTCCTGCTCTCAGAACAGCCTTGAGAAAGATGAATGAATGAGAGGCCGAGGTGGAAAAAACGAAATGAACGTGTGAGAGGAAGCGAGGAGTTTCCATCAGATTTCTTCGTTCATTGAAGAGAGAGACACCTCGTTTTTTTGTGTGTGCTTGTATCAAAGTGCTCCCCCCGCCCTGCTCGAAATCATTGAAGTCTTCTGGTAAATCCCCCCGCTGCAAGGGTTAATCTATGTGCTGGAAAGCCGTTGTGGTCTTGTATAGGCCGAGTCTAAACCTGCTGTTCTGTTTGCCCGGGGAGAAACGCAGCTCGCCAAATGCAGATCCCATTACAAAGACGCAGACGCACACACAAAGTGACACACACACACACACACACACACACACACACACACACACACACACACACACACACAAAGCTTAGCTCAAATATACCCCACACACAGAGAGCCACTTCAAGGGAAGGTTAGATTAGAGAGGTATGAAGGCAGAGAGCTCATGCTCCTTTAATTAAAGTCATTCGCATTCAGCTGTCCTCATTCACCGCAGTGCATAAGCATCTGACGTCTCCATGCTGGCTCATACTCTTCAATCAGAGACCCAAATCAGTTGCATGTTGTTTAATGAATAATTTAACACATTGATTATCTACTTGCACATGTGTGTGTACGTGTGTATATATGTATGTATGTGTGTATATGTATATGTATATGTATATATATATATATATATATATATATATATATATATATATATATATATATATATATATATATATATATATATATATATATATATATATATATATATATATATATATATATAATCACACACGCACACACACTTTTAACGTATGCATGTATGTATTTTTGGATTAATCATTTCTTGACCCATATTTTTTATATTGCTTTGAGCTATTTATTAGTAGTAGTAGTATTGTTTATCATCATTATTAGACTTCATGTGAATGCATATGATTAATGAATGAATGAATGAATGAGGCATTTTGAATGAATGAGGCATTTTATATAGCGCTTTCATATGTACTACTGTACACCCAAAGCGCTTTACACTCATGTCAGGGGTCTCTCCTCAACCACCTCCATTTGGATGATGCGACGGCAGCCACAGTACATCAGCACCAGTGCGCTCACCACACACCAGCGATAGATGGAGAGGAGAGAGGGTGATAGAGCCAATTCAGTGGATGGGGATTATAGGAGGCCATGATTGGTAAGGGCCAATCGAGGGAATTTGGCCAGGACACCGGGGTTACACCACTACTCTTTTACGAGAAGTGCAATGGGATTTTGAATGACCACAGAGAGTCGGGACCTCGGTTTAACGTCTCATCCGAAGGACGGATTAATTTCATTTTAATATTGTCAGTCATCTTGATCATGATCATTTAGTTTGGGTTTTGTGCTAACTCATGTGTTATTTTATTTCAGTTGAATGATTAATAGTAAAGAAAGTCAGACATGGACATTTAAAGGACAACTGAGGTGAAAAATGAACCTAGGGGTAATTAACACACCGAGTAGATCGTTCTCTGGGATGCATTTTCATGAAAATCGAATGTAAAGAGTTTTATCTCTAAAAACAGATGAGCTTATAACGCTGTGTATGGGGCATAGGATAAGTAAAATTAAATTGCTAGTTAATACCACTAACAAGGCTCAAAATAGCCTCACACTAACACGGTAGCATAATGAGGGTCCCTACATGCAAACCGAAGCATTGAGAACTTTATAAGTGAACAAACAGTTTAATAAGAAGATACTTTATAAAGACAGTACATTACATGCTTACAGACAGGCGCCATCTTGGAAAACAGTCTCGACGAGTCGACCCACGAACTCAGTGCTAAGTGATGAACTGTAACTTGCAGCATTCATGGCTCAACTCGTCGAGACCTGTCCTTTAAGTTTGTAGGCAGGTTTTTAGCGTAGTTCTACTGGTTGTATAGATTGTGTTGATGCTGACCTCTTTGGGATGCCACATTTTTAAACTCTCTGTGACCCTGGGCAGCCCTTTGTGTCTGATTGTCTTAAAACAGTGTCAGCAGAGCGTCTCCCTGCAGTGTTAACTTTATTAAAGATAACTAATGCGTGTGTTTGTTTGCCTCGTGCTGTGGTACCCAGGGCCGGCTCTAGCTCTTTGGTTGCCCTAGGCGAGATGAAGTTTTGCGCCCCCCACCCCACCCCACTAACTTTTATCGTCTCTATTCTAATTCAGCACGTCTGTTTTCCTAGGCCTACCCCTAACCGAGAAGCACTTATTATTAAACACGTTTGACGCTTTATTTCCACTTTTCAAACATTTTCTCACTTTTTATTGAAAATAAATGCCTTTCCGATCTGATATGTGATGGGAAAAGGGAATAGAGCGAGTGTGGCAAAAGGCAGGATCGAACCTCTGATCGATCTGCATCAAATCTTGATGCCATGCGTCTTACCACTACACTACAGCCACTGTAAAGAATTAGGTGAACACAGCATATTTGTGTTTAATGTAAATAATATGGCATCTTTCATTAGGCTGCTCCAGTAAAAAAAAAAAAAAAAAAAACGAGAGGCCGTATTTATTTCCTTCCGACGCCCACGTAGAGAGTGTTTGTACTTTTCATAAATAACATGCATACGTTATCCATATTCATAACGAACTGGACTTTGATATTTAAATGACATCCATTTAGGTTATTGTAGATTATTGTCAGTGAAGTTATAGAAAACTAGCAAGTGATAGCTTAGTGACAATATTAATAATATTTATAAAATAAATATTAGTTGATAAGATTGATAAGTAATTTTATTTTGTTTGACAACTTATTGGCTGAGATAAGAAGACTTACCTCTATACTGGGCTTTCTTTCGATTTTCTTCCTTTCTTTTTTTCTCTTTTTCCATCCCTGTGCATCCGCGGGTTTAGACGCCTCACTTTTGATGAACGCGCAAGATGAGCACTTGCCTGACCTAAAGCCTGAACTAATAATCAATAATCACCATCAATTCAATCTAATAATCAGGTTGATAAGTAATTAAACGTGTGGCTGAGGGGGCGCCCTATGATGATCATGTTTAATGAACATTATGTTGTATTTCGCTTGTTCCGATTCTATGCTTAATGGGAAGTATGGGCGGCACTAGAGCGCGCTCGCGCCCCTAACACAATTGTCGCCCTAGGCAACCGCCTAGCTCGCCTATAGCAAACGCCGGCCCTGGTGGTACCCTTATTAAATCTAAACTCGCCTGGATTGAGTTATCATTGACAGGGAATTCACAGCACACACTTACTTAATAATGACTTCTTTGGTGAAAGCTCTGAATGCTCCACTGTACTGAGCAAGAGCGTTTAAAAGAGAGTTTCTGAATGGTGTACGTGACATTGTTGAGCCTCAGAAATGCAATTAGCTTCACTTTTCCCCTGTACAGCTACAAGGATAGGCTATGCTGGCAAAACTGCGATGACTGCTTTTTCTTGTTTTAAAATAAAATAAAATAAAAATTAAGTCTCTTTGTGACTGTGAGCTTGGATATGTCAACTGTTACTGGCTCTTTAAAGTCAACATGAAAACAACTAACTTTTTGATACAAATACAACATTCAACATTCATACAAACCATAGTTGTATGTTGGTTTGGTGTGTATATATATATCAAACCAACATACAACTATGGTGACTTTTTTGTTTTTTGTTGAGTTCACTTTAAACTTTAAACTTGCCTTAAAATGTGTTTCTTTCAAAACTCTTGCAACATACCTCACCTCAAATTTAGTATGAGGGGAGAAAGAAAAGACAGAATTGTTTACTTTTCCTGTGCATGGTTAAGGCTGGAAAACCGGTCTAAAAACAAAACATACACCCAAAAGGAGAGTGAGAGGAAAGCAAAAAAAAAAAAAAAATGAGGGGGAAATTTAATTAGCGGTTGTCCATCCTGAGGCACAGGGTTTGCAGTCACCAGAGTTAGCGGGAAGCCAATGGGCTTTAAATTAGTGGCTGCATTTTTTGACTGATCGTTGAGTGCAGGGAAGGGAGGGAGGGGGGGGGGGGTTGGGGGGCTTGAGAATGATAAATGGAGAAGAGGGCAATTTTACGACCCCTCAGGAAGTTGCTGCCATAGCCGGGAACCAAAGCTGGAGTTCATTCTATTAATGATGAAATAATGAACACAGATTCTCCCACAGAACGTCCGATGACATCACCAGTTTCTTGTCATTGAGGCACCGCTGATAGATCTAGTGGGTATCATCTGGAGAGGAACATTTATTTCTTCCAAATCAACACCATTTGATTTAATACATCCACATGCAGCTGTTGAATGAGAAGAAATCCACATCCACAAGAGCTAATATGCTAGTGATGGAGTTTTAGAGGCAGAAAAATTCAATGGACTGGTAATTATAGACTGGCATGTCAGTTTAGCTAGTTTCAACTTTTAGCTGAGCCATTGCCACAATTTGTTGTGCTATCTAAATTATCCCATCCATCCATCCATCCATCCATCCATCCGGTTGTTGTTCTGTCTGTCCATCTGCCCATCGATCCTTTCGTCCGTTTGTTGTTCCATCTGTCCGTCCATCCGTTATGTCCATTTGAAAGTTGCATTAAACATGAAACAGCAGTCTTTCTATCCTGTGAGTTATTCTTTGGCTGCACAGTTGCAGGGCCTTGTATTTTCCTCGTGACAGAGTCAGTCCCTTATTTTCTGGTTATGCAACAGGTGCTGGGAGAGTTGAGAGATTTTGTTAGAGGAGAGAAAGTGAATGGCTGACTGGAAATATGAAAATATTAAAAGGTTTATATTGTATGGTGATTTGAAGAAATCAATGCATTGTGCAGGAAGGAAATATGTTTAGATTTATTTTTAAACTGATGTAATCCAGGGAGTCAAACTATCCGTAAATGAAATGAATGGCAGCTTTATTCACCTGAACTAGCGGGTGCATTTTATAAGCAGCACACTCCTAAAGTTGGCTAATTAACAGGTGAATGTTCCCTCTGTGAAACAAGTTCATAAAAACATTGTTAATTAGCTGTAAAACGCATTATGTCATTATAAGGTTATTTTGAAGTTATTTAGCCCAATCTACAACACTTACCTGAACCTAGCCTTATCTTTTCAGTCCTTCAAACTGTTATTGCTTACAGCATGAAACTGAACTCAGAACAGGTCTGAACAAGAAGCTGACCTGTAGTCCAGGGTCTTCTGGTGCCTTCCCTCAAATTATCCTATATTAGTTCTGCACTACTTAACAGGGGCCTCCAGTGAGACTGGCATCTCGGATAGGTCGCTGCGCCCACGGACCGGGCCAAAACCAAGACCTGTTTTTCAGTAAATAACCATTGACTGTGTGAAGGCATGTTATTAAGACCCATTTACCTCTCTACTAAATGTCAGTTTAGAGTAAAGGCAAGATTTAAATCAAACTTTTGTCTCAGAGGTCTCCATCTGTTTGCAGCAGTTCAGTCACGTCTAGAGCTAGTTTACTGCTCCTGTGTGAACTCTTAAGTGATGCCTTTAAATGAGCAGTTTAAAAAGTCAAGGGTTGTGAAATAAAGGATTTTTTGGGTGTGTATACATTTTATTCCTTATAGAACAATTATTTTGTACTATAAGGTTCTGTACAATTTGCTGATTTCCCTGTAAGATGTGCATGTTGATACCTTAGTACAATCGTTCACTGTTTCCACTAAAAAAAATAAGCAGCATTTCAACATTGATAATAATAAGACATGCAGTTTTGGCATTACAGGAATAAATTACATTTTATAATAAATTAAAATGAATTATTATTTTTTTGTGGATAAAATAAAGGCAGCCTTTAGAGAGAGAAAAAAAGACTTGAATAGTGCATATTTATAGCTATAATGAACTGTTTAGTGTAAATAAATGAAGGGGAAAATCTAAATAATTCAATGAAATCTAAAACTGAAAAAGAGCCGTTTCTGTCCAAATGCCTTTTGTTTTTCTTGAACGATTTTATATACTTCCAGGCAGAGTTGCTGAGAGAAAGGAAATTTAATTTAGCACTAGTTTTGTACTGTGATTTGTGTTACTACATGACTTTTACAAGCTTCATAAACATTTTTCACCCATAAAAATAGTTTTAAGTGGTAACACACTGTACTCATGGTTGCTGTAAAATTCAGCCATTGTTGCTTAATGGACTCTTTTGTCCATAAGACAAATATTAAACCATAAGTGTAAGTGTGTGTTCTAGTTAAGGGTTCTTCCAGCTTGTTGGCAGCAAGTATTGTGTGGCACATTTACACAGCTTCTAAGAAATGCATTTTGGTGCTGTTTTTGGACAGTGTTAAACTGTTTACCACAGTAACAAACATATCTAAATGGTACAAAGTATACAGTACATCAGTAATGTACAAAGAATTAGCTTTTTACATGTAAAATGATAATCACATGGTATTCTCTGCAGAACTTTAGAGTAACATATTATAGAACTGATCAGTCTGAACACAGTGCCATCAGATACCTTTACACTTTTCCTCATTGATATGAAAATGCAATACTTGAACGCTTACTTTTTACTGTTAAAAATACTGAGTCTTTTTGCATCTATAGTTCCATTTAAAAGGATAGTTCACCCAAAAATTAACATGTGATGTTTATCTGCTTACCCCCAGTGCATCAGAGATGTAGGTGTGTTTGTTTCTTAAATAGAACATATATGAAGATTTTTAACTCCAACCGTTGCTCATATAATGCATGTCAATGGGGTGTTTTCTATGAGAGTCACTATGAGAGTAAAAAACACACAGACACACAAATCCATATTATACCCTTTGGCTCGTGGCGACACGTTGATGTCTTAAAACACGAAACGATCGGTTTCTGCGAGAAACCAAACAGTATTTGTGTTTTTTTGTGTGTGTGTTTTTTTACCTCATATCAGACGAATCTCATTCATTAATTCCGCCGGAGAAGGTCAAAACATGGCGTGATCATATATATATATATATATATATATATATATATATATATATATATATATATATATATATATATATATATATATATATATATATATATATATATATATATATATAACATTTTGTTTTAAAAACTTTCCTCTAGCTCTACAAGGTCATGGGTTCGATTCCCAGGGAAAGCAAGAATTGACAATAATGTAAAAATGTGTACCTTGAATGCAATGTAAGTTGCTTTGGATAAAAGCGTCTGCCAAAATGCTTAAATAATGAAAAAACAAAAGGATGTAAGTGTCGACAAGAGCATGGTTGTGTGCAAGCTTTACAACAAGGCGTATTTGTGTATCACCGCAGCAGATCGAGCCTCAAATATCACAAATATGCTTTTGCTACACTTAATGGCAAACATTGCACTGGTCTGCTGGACTGAAATTAATAAACAATATTTTGTTGAGTAAGCTTATGTATTCAGTCATTATTCAAAGGTATACTAAAAATCCATGTGAAAAATTACTTCTCATTGTTCTCAGGTCAAATATTTATATGCAATTAAAATGCGATTCATTTCAATTAATTAATTACAAAGCCTCTAATTAATTAGATAATGTTTTAATCGAGGTTTAATCGAGTCCCGGCCCTTATATATATGAGGATACTATATATATATATATCCTCATTTCCTTATTATTCGACCAGTCGAATGAGGCATCCATGTAAATATATATCTATGATCACGCCGGGTTTTTGGCCTTACTTGACGGAAGTAATGGCATTGGGAATACTAGATGAGATTCGTCTGATATAAGGTAAAAAAAAATAACACATACTGTTCGGTTTCTCGCAGAAACCGATCATTTCCTGTCTTAAGACATCAATGTATCGTCACAAGCAGCAGGGTTTAATATGGATTCGAATGTCAGTAAATATAACCTAAAAAAATGAAAGCAAAAGAGCAGCTCTAGCCTGTCTATTTAGCGTTAAGTGCTGTGGTTCAAGAAAGGACTTCAGTGTAAACTTAAGCTAAGTGTGTTGTTTGGATTTTCGTGTTAAATGTAGCCCAGGCAAACCCAAGCAGTGAAGAGACTGTGAGAAACCAAGTAGGCACAGTTTTGTACTTTGCTGACTTGGATGATTATTTTATTTTCCCTTTTTCTGCTATTTCCATTTTTCCCTTCAAGAATTGGGGACTTGCCTAAGTAATGTCTTGGCACATTCAGAGAAAATATAGGGTGATAAAAAAATCCTACCACATGTAAGTAAACTCTAAATTAGAAAAGTATGCCTTTATCTTTGAGGAATCCCAACGGCCAGAAGGCAACCTGAAATTACAGCGTAATGGCAAAGCTTTGCTTTGTGAGGACTTAATTACTTTAATTATAGCAATGCAGAGAGTGAGTGCGTAGGATTGCTGAAAGAGTAGGAGAAATCGAGAGGAAAAAAATGCAGAGATGTTTGCTTCAAGGGTCTGTAAATTGATTGTAGCACACCTGTACATCACAGTCACCTGTTTTGCATAAGTTGATGTAGTTCTTTTTAGCAATCATTGCAATTTCAACTATATATTTTGCATCCTTTACCACATTTGTTTTTGCTACAGTAATCGTTGAGTAATAGTACCTTCTTAGTGCTCTATGATTTCCCTGTTGTGGAAAATGCAGACATGGAATCCAGTCACAATATCTGGTCAATTAATTCTAATGAAAAAATGGTTTGTTTAGACAGTTCCATAAAAAGGATTCACTTATTTCAGTCTCTGTTCACAAATCCTTCCATATTACTTTACATCTTTATTCATAACAAATTAACAAAATACATTCTTTCAGTCACGTTAATGCACCGGTTAATGCAAATGTTGTGGGAACTTTAGTTCAAAACACTTTTCAATGCAGCAGAAATATACTGTGTGACTGGTTATCAAATTATAAATTATATCACAAGATTGTTTTATATCTCAAAAGATTTTGTATCCCACTCAAGTAGCTTTAATGTAGTTAGTTAGTTTTTGTAAGTAGATAACTACTTATTTAGCTACAGTTTCAAAGTGGATTCCTCAACACTGCTGGTGGCCATTGTGTGCAGGACTCCTGAACAAGGTGTGTGTGTGTGTGTGTGTAGGTGGGAGTTTGTGTGGTGGTCTTTGGTTTGTCTTTAGAAGCTTTTTTTTTCTGTTGTTAGGCAAGTTGTTACATCGCAGCGCTTGCTCAAAGTAGATTCCATGTCTCTTGTTTCTGGCCTGTTCCACACGTGCACACTCTCTCACTCTGTTTCTCTCTTTCTCTCTTATTTTTTTCAGTCAGCCAGATCTCCAACCCCTCATTTTACTCCTAAAGCTCTTTTATCAAGCGCTATTAATAATTAACTGAAATTGCAATCTTCAAAAGAGCCGAAACACAGCTGAACCGTTCGAAGCACATTGATGTGGAGCAAACAAGGTAGAGCGAGAGTTCAGTCTATTTCCGCATTCCTTTGGATCAGTCAATCAGCTAAACGGTAGTATGAATCTAATAGTTGACAAGACATAAACAGTCATTAACTTCCACTTTGTTTTCATCTCTCGAGGTGTTCCCTCATTCAGCGTCAAAAGAATGCCTTTAGATTCTCTCATGTGTTTCTCATTCCAATGTTTACTGAGCATATTCACTTTTAAATGAAAATGACAGATCTCATCAAAGACAGTAAAGTATGTCTTCTTCGGGCATAATAAAAGATTTCCAAAATGAAGACCATTGTGTGATTTATCTCTCAAATAGGCCTTTCCCTCCCATGATGATTTTAAAAAAAAAAGACCTCTTGAAATTTGCTTGCTTTGTCCAATATTATGGGGAGATGCCAGGACAAGAAAGGTAGAGAATGGTTTCAGTTAATGTGCCAAATATTTGCTTTGTCCTTTCATTTTGAATTTGAGTTTGGTAGTATTGCTTCATAACCTCTCACCCAACCCCTCGGCGGGATACAACTGCAGTCCCCTGAGTTTTCTGTGGGTTGTTTTTGTTCTCTTGCACTTTCTTGCTCAAGCTTTAACAGAAGTCAGAATGGGAATTGGTTTCACTGTCATTTTCCTGTGGGATTCAGTAAGTCTTGTGTTGAAAAAAACATTTATGATTTGATAATGAATGTTGGCGTCAACATTGTTAAAAATGTTCCAATGTTTTATTTGGACTTGTAAGTTACTATTTAGCAAGATCAGCTTACCACATCTCCAGACTCACCATTGTGTGTGGCAGATATCAAAATACAAAATTGCATGGTTAATATGTCAGCTTCCAGCCAGGGTTTAGTTAAATTTTGCTATGTTCAACCTCTAAAACAGAAAATTTGTGCCTGTCAATTAGGGGTGTAACGGTACATTTATTTGTCGGGGGATGTCATAATTCGGTGCATACAGTCAGACGATAAAAACAGTCAGTCACAAGCATTCCACACTTCAATTGAGAAGGAAGCGTGAATTTGTCTGGCTGTCACCAGACCAAGCTCAATTTAAGATTGAATATTGTTCTGGGGAGTCTGCTCTGTATTTTCTACTGCACAGGAGGTGTGATAAACGAGCATTATTAAATTACTCTGTACACAATTGGATAGTCCTTCAACCAATCAGACCAGAAGAGGCGGGATCAACGGGCAACGACCCATCACTTCTCGATCTGTCATCATGTTAAACCCACCAATACGCGCCTGGTAGATAAGCCAGTCTTTGATTGGTTCCTGCTAAAGTGAAACAGAAGGAGTATAAATGAATGTACAGGTTTCCAGACTGAGGTGCAGGACGAAATCAAATCGGCGGCAGATCAGGCTGGGCTTACCCAGTCTTTGTGCGTATTGCAACCCTGTTTGCTAACCAACACAACAGGAAAAAGAGCAGCGAAAGAGACCCATCTAGATCTACGCATCAACCCCAAACAAGTTCAGATGGCAAGTTCCGAGCTTGCTAGTAGCCTATACGATTTATTTCGATTAATTTGTGTGCATTTCACAAACTTCACAGAAAGGAAACTGAGACAGCAGAAAATGGAATCCTGTTTGTTTTCTTTATTTTTTGTTTTTGTGAGACACAATACACAAATAAAAATAGACCCTTTGGAATAATGTATTTCTCTTATCAGTATGACCATAAATTTGTATGTAAATTTTTTTAGTTTCCGCTAAAACAAAATAATTTGGCATTGTGCCGATTTGTCGTTGGAACTGTTACTGATACCGTCCAGTGATGAAATATGCGTATCCTGGAAATGAAAATGTTCTCCTCCTCACTCAACTTAAAGCAAAATATTGAATTTGTATTCATGTATGTCCATGGACATACTTGAATACAAATTCAATATGTGATGTAATTCAAGTATGGCCATGTGTGATGTCAAAACGGATGGAATTCTCCCAGATGAATGCATGTGCCCATCAACAATCAACAAGGTCATATAGACCACAAAATCAACAATGTCAAAACAATGTGTTTCTGGTTTTGAGGGAAAGATAACCTTGTTCAGCTTCCCAAATAACCCAGAGTTAAGGAAAGGATGAAGTTTGTGTTTCTGGAGAAGCAACAGAGTTCAGCGAGTGTGTTTGTTTGTTCCCACCAGTCACGAGTCGAAACCATAGGCAGTGAGTGAAACTGCATCAAATGTCTTTGGCAATCGACGTGTAAGTGCATATAATGTAAACAACACAGACGTACAGTGAATCAAAAGTTATCCTGGGATAATGCCATGAGGTATTTGTGTGTGTGCTTGTGACTCTTTAGCTCCACCCACTGCACAACTTCATGAGTTTGGATATTTTCGGACGTAATTGGTACATTGTATCTTTCTTTTATAAATATAATAAAACTAAAGACTCTTCGGAGATATGAAAGATGCAAACTACTATATAGGTACTTAAGTTTAACATGAGACTGACAGAATTCCCCCCACCCCCTTAATCAATTAGAATAATAAATCAACAATTCCTTATTTTTTTTTATTTTAAGAAATAATGCTAATGTAAATGCTAACGCCTATCTAACAACATTATCCAGATGTGTTAGTCACCTGAGCTAGGCAGATAAAGGCTACAGGAAGGCATAAAAAAACACTTTTTTCACTTATTTTTCATTATTCTATTTATTTTTTACTTTTATAACACAACACAATAGATGCTTTTCAGTTTTGTAGCTGATTGTGACTAAATACCTTTTTTTTTATCAGACCTACAAAAACTGACATGCAAGAGTGCATTCTGTTTACTGCTTAGTCTACTCAATACACTAAAGGACTGTACCAACTACCACAGGGGGGACGAAATGATGCTATAGGTGGAACAAATTATAATTTACACTACTGTGTGTTGAAAATAAATTAAAAGACAACTAGCATTGGGGATTTGTTGCTTTTTGCTCTTGTTGTACCAGATTTGTAACAAAACCGAGCTATGTCTATCATTCTATCTAATACTCTAGATGATCATGTGCTATGCAATTTTTACTTTAAAAACTACTAAATCCCAACCTAAACTTGCTTTCTAATTTAGGCCTTTTAAGTGAGACTTTGAATAAATGAACAGTAAACTGCGGGTACATCTATTGTTTGTTAAAATGTCTCTACAACACACAAACTCCCAGACATGCATAATCACAAAGGCAGTGTGTGGAGAGGCCATGCCTGCTCTCATAGTACCCAGAATGCCTTGGGTTTGGAAAGGTGCCATCCCTTTGCTACTCTGATAACAGAGTTATAGAGCTGCGCATTGTCGCTTTGATCTCTTTATTTTCCTTTTTTTTTGTTTCAGCCTGTTCTTTTCTCTTTCGCTTGAGTGGAGTTGGAACATACCCAGCCGTCAGTGTGTAAACAAAATGCTTTTCTGACAATGTGATGTCGATCATCTATTAAAATAATAAAACAATGAACCTCAAGATGGCAATGAAATGGTGAACAAATGAAAACACAACTTAAGCACATTGATCAAATCTTTGAACTGTAGTTATGTACAGAAAGCCACTGTAACCATCACAAAGTACTTGTTCTGCACACTGACTCATGTGAGCCATCTAGCTGAAGTGTAAGAGTGACCTCTATTGGCTGGGAGAGAAACGGGTAGAACATTTAACATGGTGTGGGAGTATTTCACTTGAACCTCAAGAAAAGAGTCACATTACTCAAGTGTTTTAAAAATGGGCTGCTTTTAAATGAATCCAAATCTTTTAAATTAAGAAAAACTTTTGATGTGGAGCGAACAGTTGCTCTTATTTTAAGCATTTGGGGTTTGCGGTCTTACGGTTTCTTGTATTTTGAATTGTTGTCTTTTCCTATAAATGCAGAAATTACCATAGTTGACAAAAATGGAACGCAATGAAAGCTTTCAAAAAATCTAAATATTTGTTGAAAATCTGAAGTTAATTTAATTTAAAGTACTAAAATTACTTCTATAGTAAAACCGATTCAAATTGAATCAAAATATAAAAAATTTAAAAAATAAAAACTACAAAAGCACTTTATAAAATTCCTAAAACTTAAAGTAAAATGAAAACTAAACATGAAAATAAAAGTAAATGTTTAAATAAAACAATTATTAGTATGCTTGTAGTATAATAGTTCTATTAATATAAAGAATTCCAAAATAACACTGGTAATTTTCAGCGCTTCAGGGATTTTCTTTCAGCACTGCATTGCCAGTTTTAGATGAGATTTCAGTCCTTCAAGTATAGAAGATACTTGAGACCTTTTTTTGTTTGTCCCCGTCCTCACAGGCGAAGAGAGCTGTTCAGAGAGGGGCCACAGCTGTCATCTTTGACGTCTCTGAAAATCCAGATGCCATCGACCAGGTGAGTGTTTCTAACATCAGTGATGTGCTAACTGTCATGACAGCTGTAACTTAATTTGATGTTTATCAGACACATACTGTATATGCATAATGTATGAAAAACATAAATGTTCATTGGATCCATTATCATAAATGGGTATATAATGTGTTTATATATTTAGTTAATTATGCCAAGCGTTTGTAGATAATTACAGATGCAGATAATATATACTACCGATTGAAAGTTTTAGAACGGTAAGATTCTTAAAATGTTTTTAAAGAAGTCTCTTCTGCTCACCAAGGCTGCATTTATGTTATTAGAGATACAAACAAAGCTGTAATATTATAATATATTATTAAAATTATTAAATTATAAATTATTTTCTATATGAATATATTTTAAAATGTAATTCATTCCTGTGATCTAAAGCTGAATTTTGAGCATCATTACTAGTCTTCTGTTAGGGGTTAACAGCTTATGACCCAGGACCAGTATTGAAATAGTGAAGACAGAGTCAGGATTGCAATTATTTGCAGGATTGCAATAAATAAAAAGAAAAATTTACTTAGAATAGTTTGCAGTTTCAAAAGCAGAAGCCAACTTCAAGTCTCACAAGGAGTTCATAGGCCGCGCTCCCGCTCTCTGTCTCGTTGCCCTGCCCTGCCCTATCGTACATACAATTGTCCCAACACTTATACCGTTTTCAAGGTCTTATCTATCCACATCATTACTGCAATGTGGATGATTCTGATTGGCTCAGAGACAATGCACAGTCATGGTAAATTTCCACTCATGTCAGTTAATCTGATGCACATTTCCATAGACGTGTCACTTGTTGATGCTTTCACCGGAATTAGGCCCGTAGTGACCTTCCAGATCTGGAACAGGCGCCAGCTTGCCCAGAATAACAAGTCCACCCATCTCTTAGGGTGCCCATTGTACACCATTCTCAACACTGATCTGTAACATGGAATACTGCGCACATACACAGATACACAGTCTCTCCAAGGTTGGAGCTGATTAAGCTCCAGTTCTAACCAGTTCTTACCAAAACATACTGATAACATGTGCTTTCTTTCAGTGAGAGGGACACACAATAGTACAGGCAATATTCATCTAGACTTTTTAGTGTTTCAGTTAAAGGAAATATAAAAGGAATAAAATATAATAAATTAAATGAAAGACATTCATATTTCATATCTGGAAGCACTAAGTGAGCAAATTCTGTTGCTGCACTCTTGACATGTTAGGGGTGTGTGATGCCTTAAAAATCTAAACACACGACCTTGTTGCAAGTGTTTAGTGACACATCACACGTCTCTAGGCCAGACCCTCAGTCACTCCTCAGAGACCAAATAAACACTTTAGAAAACAAGAAATAAAAGCAAAATCATAACTGGAAAGAATCATTATAATAATATAGGAAGATAAATATTGATTCAAGTTTTGATTATGAAGTTATTTAGGATATAAATATTTACAGATATATTGAAGCGGCAGTGTATTTCAGAATCGCCCTTTCACTTCAGTGTCACATGATCCTTCAGAAATCATTCTAATATGATGATTTGCTGCTCAAGAAACATGTATGATCATTATCAATGTTGAAACAGTTGTGTAAATCTTTTTTTTAGGATTCTTTGAGGAATAGAAAGTTCAAAAGAACAGCATTTATGAAATATAAATATAAAAAGCCTTTGCAACAATATAAATGTCTATACTGTCACTTGATCAGTTTAATACATCCCTGCTAAATACATGTATATTAATTACTTTGTTCTTTCCCCCAAAAAAGTAAAAAAAAAAAAAATCTTACTGACCCAAAACATTTAAACGGTAGTACAATGTTACAAAAGCTTTTTATTTCAGATTAATGCTGGTCTTTTAATTTTTCTATTGAACAAAGAATTCTAAAAAATAAATAAAAAAATACAGTTGTTTCAACATTGATAATAATCATAAATTTTCCCTGAGCAGTAAATCCTCATATCAGAATGATTTCTGAAGACACTGATGTGACACTGGAGACTGGAGTAATGATGCTCAAAATTCAGCTTTGCATCAAAGGAATAAATGACATCTTAAAATATATTCAAATTGGAAAGTTACTTTATATTTTAATAAGATTTCACAATATTACAGCTTTTTTGTATTTCTAATAACATAAACACAGAAGATTGAAGGTTTACAATCTCAAATTTTGAATTTCAAAATTCCCATTTAGTGTTCAAAGAACTCATGGGTTTGTAATGTGGTTTGTTAATGGAATTACTTTCAATTGGTGGTTATGTCCCAATTTGCATACCTATAATACATAAGAAATTACACTCAATAGTTTGTGGTCAGTAAGATTTATTTGAATTTTCTTTACAAAATCAGTACTTAAATTCAGAAAACTAAGCATTTAATTGATCAAATGTGAGCTTAAAGTCACTGATACTAATAAAAAATGATTCCTGAAAGGTCATGTGACACTGAATACTGGAGTAATGGATGCTGAACATTTAGTTGTTTGTACTGTGCTATATGTTCTTTTGCTGCCGATAGGGAAAATGCCATACTTTTGAGTGTACAGTATATTAATACATTACATTAGTATTTGTGCCTGTGTCATGCCACATCTTATGTATTTTGCATCTTGCTAAGTATTGCAATGTACTGCTACAATATAAATGCTAATTTAGAAAAAGCAAATTAGGCACATTTAGCATACTTTTTTCAACCTATGGCCTAATTCTAGTATTATTTAGTACAGATGGGATGTATTTGTATTTTCTACGTCTAGTTAAATATATTCAGTGGTAAATGAAAGAAGTGTGTTGTCCACTACCACTTTATTTCCATTTACTTAATGGAATCAGTACCGTGGTGCGGCACCTATTCTCACCACTGTCTGTGGAAAAGGCTGATCTGCGGAAGTCCTTTTCTTTGTCTCTGCTTTTGAGAGAGCAAGGGTCTTTTTTTCCACTCCCCTCTCTTTCACTGGTATTTTTCTCTTCCAAACCAGGCCCAGACTTGCTTTTTCCCCCCTCTCCCTCGTTCAGTTGTAAACGGTGTACAGACGAGATAAAAGAGCTTCTGTGTAGACCACATGAAAAGAGTCAGCGCAGTACATTCCAGTGCCAGCACCTCTGTCCAGACTCATTCGGCTTCCTCGGTTGCACAGATTACAGTTTAAAGCCTCAAGGCTTTGGGGAGGACGAGGAGAGTTTTAATCATGGGGCGAAGCATTAAGGGAAAAGCTTTCATCATCACCTGCTAGATACTAACCTAGTTCTTTCTGTCCTTATTCATTTCTCTCTCGCTCTCTCTTTCTCTCCCCCAGTATGCATATGTATATTGCCAGATGCATCTGTGATACCTCAACCTGAAAAATGTATGCTATTGCTTTAAGTGATCTGATTTTTGTCTGATGGATTTAGGACTGCACGATTAATGGCAATTAACCCCAAATCGCGTTTAAACCTATTTGGCTTATTGCGATTTTATGAATTTGCAAAGGCTGTGATAAATTAATTTTATGCTCAGCTTGTTAGTGAAGCACAGCTCTGTGATCAGTAGTAAATCCTGCTTCCTTTGAAAGCACTGCAAGTTTAAGTTTGTTTTAACATGCATTTGAAAAATCAACAAGTGTCAAGCGTGAGTAGCATTTGTGAACAAAAGACAACTTTTAAAGGTGCACTATGTAGTATTTTTTGCAGTAAAATCCACAAAACACCAGGCCAGTGTTATATACAGGTGCTGGTCACATAATTAGAATATCATGAAAAAGATTTATTTTACTAATTCCATTCAAAAAGTGAAATTTGTATATTTCATTCATTACACACAGACTGATGTATGTCAAATGTTTATTTATTTTTTTTGATGATTATTACTGACAACTCCGGAAAATCCTAAATTCAGTATCTCAGTTATTAAATTAAATATTGTTAAAAGGTTCAAAGTTGAAGACACCTGGTGCCACACTCTAGCTAATTAACTCAAAACACCTGCAAAGGCCTTTAAATAGTATCAGTCTAGTTCTGTAGGCTACATAATCATGGGGACGACTGCTGACTTGACAGTTGTCCAAAATATGACCATCGACACCCTGCACAAGGAGGGCAAGACACTAAAGGTCAGTTCAAAGTAGGGCTGGGCGATAAAACGATAATGATAATTATCACGATATAATTTTCCAGAATTGCGCTATGCGTAATTCTGTGCATGCGTATTGCAGACCGGGCTTCTGGGTGCTGCACGCGCTGCTGTTTACAGTCAGTGGCTGACAGGCTTGGAGAATCAGAGTGAAGTGAAGTGAGAAAACTTTGAGGTTGAAGACCAGCTCGGAGGACACAGATAGCGTTGACAAGTTAGTTCGCACAACTTCAGTGGTTTGGAGATATTTTGGTGATCCCATCCGACATAAAATAGCGGCGAAGGCTACGTGGACTGCTTGTTCACGTTCACCACGTGGGATTTAATAATTAAATGATCGTGCTTCTTCTGAGTTCTTCCATATAAAATTGAGCCCAACACAGCGGTAAATCTACATTCACACACAGGCTACACCAAACTATAATCACTAAAACATCGGATTTGTACACGATCGCTATGATAATTGTTTGTCTTTGGTGATGTATTAATGACTCAGCATTGCCTGTATCAAAAGAGAAATAATGTCATCTGGTGTTTAAAATAAATAAAATAGACTAGACAGAGATATGGAGATCAACAAATACTGAACTTTGCTCTCTCCCTCCTCTCGCGGCCAGCCCACTGTCGGTGAGGTGTGTGTGTAGCGCGTGTGCGCGCGTGTGTGTGCGTGTGTGTGCGTGTGTGTGTGTGTGTGTGTGTGTGTGAGATGCACAGGGGACCATTTTTTTTTTTGCCCGTTTGCATATTTAGTGTTTTACTACTTACACGATTTAGTAAGGATATTATTGATATACAGATGTATATTTATCGATATCGACTGATATGGAAAATTATATTGTGATAATTGTTTTGAGCCATATCACCCAGCTCTAGTTCAAAGGCTGTTCAAAGAGCTCTGTATAACCACATTAATTGAGAGGCGAAGGGAAGGAAAAGATGTGGTAGAAAAAAGTGTACAAGCAATAGGGACAACCGCACCCTGAAGAGGATTGTGAAACGTAACCCATTCAAAAATGTGGGGGAGATTCACAAAGAGTGGACTGCAGCTTGAGTCTGTGCTTCAAGAACCACTACGCACAGACGTATACAAGACATGGGTTTTAGTTGTCGCATTCCTTGTGTCAAGCCACTCTTAAACAACAGACAGCGTCAGAAGCGTCTCGCTTGGGCTAAAGACAAAAAGGACTGGAGGAAGAGAGGAGAGGCACACAATCCAAAATTAAAAGAAATAATAAACATTTGAAATATATCAGTCTGTGTGTAATGAATGAATATAATATACAAGTTTTACTTTGTGAATGGAATTAGTGAAATAAATCAACTTTTTGATGATTTTGTAATTATATGACCAGCACCTGTATTTTGTTCAGTTGATTTCTTACAATATCCCAAATGTTTCCAACTATTTGTAAATTGTGAGAAAATTGCTATTTTAACTAAGGAGCCGGGATGTCTGTCAATTGCGTCATATCTAATAATCGCATTCATGAACATTATTTCTGCCCGAGTCCTATCCTGATTTTTTTCCACCGGCTGTGAGGTGAAAACCATATGTCCCAATTTTCTGTGTTAAAACCTGGCATCATGAAACTACACCTTTGTTTTAAATAGACACCCTCTAGCGGACGGAAAAGTTATATAGTGTAGCTTTAATAACATGTTTTTACTCCAAACTCACTTCATAATAACAGTTGAGCATCCTTCTGTGATATTCTGTGACTATTATTTTGCTATCGGTGGGTTTAACGTGATGACGGTTAGAGAAGCGATGGGTCCTTGCTCGTTGATCACATCTTTTGTGGGTTGATTGGACTATCCAGTTGCGTACAGAGTCAGTTGAATAATGCTCGTTAATCACACCTCTTGTGCAGAAAATACATAGCAGACTCCCTAGATCAAGGTTCAATCTTAAATTGAGCAGTCTGGTGACAACGTTATCGCACTTCTGCGGGGCATCTTTGAAGTTTTTGCATGAGCGCCCTCTGGCTTTCAGATGGAGCACCATTTACTACTGATCACAGAGCCGTGCTTCACTGACAAGCTCCGCAAATGATTTAGGTATAATTTAGATTAATCGTGCAGCCCTAGATGGATTACTGAATGTTTTAAAAATGTATGACTAGTTTTGCTTTTGTTGTATTTGTAATAGTGCTGTAGTATTTGTAATCTCTCTGTATCCGCTAGAGCCTGTGTTTCTATCGTATGCTTTGATTTTGAGTGTGTGCATCTTTTCTTGAATAAAAATCCAACCGACCTGAAAAATAAGAGGGGGGAAAGAACACTTAAATGACTATCTTTCAACTTCCCATATTTCACATGAGAGACATGACGACAGAGGGAGAAATAGAGGCTTGAATATCCCTGGTATTTCCCTCAGGTTTTTCAAATTACAGACTGGAGCTGTAGTCTGAGGGAGCTACAAGGCTAAATTGAGCATCCACATTCGCAACATGCAATTGGTTTACTGCTACTTTCCCCTTCTATAGAAAAAAACGCCAACCACAGTTTCCATGTCTGGACTCTATAGGTTGCTTTTTCACATGGGTGTATGTTGTCGGGGAGAGTTCACGTAAATTGGGCAGATTGAATAATGATTGGAAACGTTATTCATTAAAATAATTACATGTATTTTTCTAAGTGCATCTTCAGATGTAAAGCCATGGCAGCGTAATGGGTTTTGGTGCTGGTGCTTTTGAGAGTTTTTACTGAATAACTGTATCATTTAATTGTAAAAGGGTCTGGCATGAGAGCTTGAAGTCTCTCCCTTCTCCAGTTCTTACTGTCTTTTCGCTCATTATTTTCTCTAGCTGAACCAGGTTTCAGAGGACCCCTTAAAGAGGCCGGTGGTCTACGTCAAAGGAGCCGATGCGGTGAAACTGATGAACATAGTCAATAAGCAAAAAGTAGCACGAGCCAGAATCCAACATCGGCCACCAAGGGTGAGAGTTCACACTTGTATTGCATGCAATAGAATGAAACATACATTAGTATGTTAGTGATAGTATGAACTTTAAAAAACAGTGCTTTAAGTCAGGGATAATGTACATCCAGCCGGTTGTTTGTCGCAGAATAAACCCAGACAGGGTGATCACTGCAGTTTGGTTTGTGATAACAACCGGCTTGATGTACATTGTCCTTACATTACACTTCTACTTGCAACATAAGTAAATAAATAGACATTAAATATTTTATTAGCTCTTTAAACGCAAAGCTACTGCAAAGAAAGAAGTTGCTAGCAAGCGGCATAGTTCAAACTGTACCGTATACTTTTTAAGGGATTCAGTACAGTTATACCACTTGTTTCATGACATTTATATAATATATAAATACATCATACAATTTTTTTTTTTTTTATGAGGATAAGATATATTGATTTGAAGTGAAAATCAATCTTACCTGTTCGTTATCTTATAATCCATTACAGTGTACAAAACACCATCTGTGTCTGTATGAAACAAGAGTGAGACTGTGATACCCAGATGGCTTAATGAAATAACTGTGCACAAAATATTGGTTTGAGTTTTAATATTAAAAAAGCATGTATAAAATAATGTATAGTGCTGACCTGGATGAGCCTGTGTTATCAGTTTATTGAGAATAAAATACAGCTGGATTGACCAATCAGAATACTTCACAGAGTCGTGTCGAAAAAGTTGTCTTAAAATAAATAGGTTGTGTTTGGCTGTTGCATTTTCACATCTGAGCATCCCACAAAGAAAGTTTTTTTTTTTTTGTATGTAAGCTTTTTCATATACAGCTAATCTTTAAAATGTCCTGACATTTTCCTGTTGTCGTGTACTACAGCCCACAGAGTATTTTGATATGGGAATCTTCCTGGCGTTCTTCGTTGTGGTGTCTCTGGTTTGTCTCATCCTCCTTATCAAGATAAAGCTCAAGCAAAGACGCAGTCAGGTGAGGCTCCACAATGCAGTTCGATATAGATTTGTTCACAAAAAGGTGTCTTGTTTCATGTCAATGTATCATTTAAAGAAGTTTGTTTCATGCCATTCCTGACATGCCTTCTTTACATAATTGTTTCTCCACCTGTCAGAGTTCCATGAACCGGATGGCTATTCAAGCCCTGGAAAAGATGGAAACACGCAAGTTCAAGGCTAAGATCAAGGGTCAGCGTGAGGCCAGCTGTGGAGCATCGGACTCAGTGAGCAGCAGTTCCACATCAGACTGTGCCATATGCCTTGAGAAATACATCGATGGCGAGGTAATTATCTTCAGAAATGTTCAAAACCCCCAAAAAAACCTTTTAAAAAGGTGTTGCACACTGGCCAAATTTCCTCACTTTGTCAGTTCTGTAATATCTTTTCCAAAACCAAATTACAGGCTAACAAATTAAAGGAATATGCCAAACCACTGTTGCATGACCCTGGAAAATTAGTCATGCTCTCTAGTTTGTATTTTTTTGGTTTATTTGGTTTATTCGGCAGTGGACCTTTCTGACGTTCTTGATAATGTTGTCTTAAACATCCGTGTTTTGGCCTCCCTGTACTTCTTTAGTCTCAAAGTATATGAAGGCTGACTATGGTGACATTTTTTTAATCCGCTGTTGCGGTTATGTGTCAGGCTAAAAAAAAGCACACAACAAAGAATTCAAGGCGTCTGAGATGCACAGAGGAAGTAGCGATATAAAAGGCTCAATGGCATCAAAGGGTTTGTCTGTGATGATTAAGAAAAGCAACAAAAGCAGGGCGGAAAGGCTGAGGGAGGGGGGATGAGTCATGCTTGGGGACAGAGAATGACTTCTGTGGGTGAGATCTGTGAAGTTAGGCTTTCTGTCTGAAAAGCACAGGAGTTCATCTCTTCGAAAGGGATTGAGAATGATAAAGTTTTTGATTTTAGGACACTTCACCCGAGCAGGATTTAGGCTGAGAATCATAATTCAGTAGCTGATTGCAGTTGTCAAGTCATGTGAGCAATTAGTCTTTTAGCATCTTGAGCACTGACATGGTGTGCAACGGTGGCGCCATCTACAGTTCGCATGCATAATGTGGTATTCTAGCGTCTAAAGCAGGGTCAGATCCTGCTTTTGGAGGGCCACCTTCCTGTAAACTTTACTTCCAACCCTAAATAAACACACCTGGACCAGCTAATCTAGGTCTTCCAGAGTACTAGAAACTACATTGCTGGTGTGTTGGTGCAACTAAGAGCTAAATTCTTCAGAAGTAGGATAGGACATCACTGATCTAATGCACGAAAACAGCTCTGTGACTTGGTAGAAGCATAAAATCGGTACCCATGGGTGTCCTTTGTAAGAGTTGGAAGCTTCATGAAATGTAATAAGTATACTTCCTGTTAATTTTACTTAAAGTATACTTAAAGCTGTACTTGATCATTACTTATGTATTAAGTATACTAATATAAATGTAATATAAGTATGCTTGTAAGTAAACTAGTGGACTAAATTAGTCCACTTTTTGGTGTCTAAAAGTTTGCTTTGAAGGGATACTTCACCGCTTTTTCATATTATTCCCCTAACACTTGTCTGAGTGCGTGCACTTAATCTCTCTGACGCGCGGTGATGATCTGATAGCATTTAGTTTAGCCCACTAAGCCCAGTTCATTCACTATGGTACCAAACAGAGATCAAGTTAGAAGCGACCAAACACCTCCACGGATTAAAAAAGAGAACATCTCCCCCTCCCCCCTGTGCCGAGTCGAAGTACTCTAAGAAGTCCTATTCCGCCATACATTATAGTTCTCCTTTTTATTTCGTTTAGAAAAGCACCACGTTTTATTTTATGTCATCATACTTGACCCTTCAACTATTGGTGTAACTGTATTTAAATCGGAGAAATGTGGAGGTGTTTGGTCGCTTCTAACTTGATCTCGGTTTGGTACCATAGTGAATAAACTGGGCTTAGTGGGCTACACTAAATGCTATCAGATCATCACCGCGCGTCAGAGCGATTAAGTGCACGCACTCAGACGAGAGAGGTATGTATTAACTCGTTTTAGTTAAGGTAATAACATAGTTTAATATGAAAAAGTGGTGAAGTATTCATTTAAGTGTTACAATAGTAAACTTTAAGTACACAACTAGTTTACAACTATGTGTTTTGTTTGTACAGTACTGCAGCTATACTACAAGGTATACTGATAGTTTACTTGTCTACTACTTGAAAGTACACTTTGAAGTATACTCTCATTAAACTACTAGTTTAGTAGTTTTATACTACAAATATACTTTGAAATTTTTATCACTTGTAAGTGAACGTAACGTTATACTTATAGTTTACTATTTATATATTAGATTTGCACTAAGTATACTACTATGTTCCTATTTAGGTATTAATTATTTATACTTGTATAAAATACCTTTAACCCTTTCCAACAGTACTTTAACTCTTTCCAAACATTTTATTGTAGCTTCATGCATACCTTTTTTTTTATTTACACTGTAAAAAATGATGGAGTAGATCAAATCCATCAACACCCTCAAAACTTCAGTCATTTCCTCTTCATGGGGCGTTATTTTATTCGGTAACGTTAGGCAGTTTTGTACTTGTATGCTGTTTAATATTTGATGATTACGTTAGTTTACATTTGTGTAAGCAATATTCTATCACTGGTTTCTGTTTCTTCTTCATCTGTGTTTTTATCCGGAGATTCTGCACTCTTTCAGAAGATGCGTAACAGCGCCTCCTATCGTATGACAGTGAAAACACGGATAGCTTGAAAATTCTGTCAATGGCAGGGAAAGAGTAAAGTAGATTTAAAGTAAATACCTATGTACACTACATGTGAGCTACACGAAAAATCGAACATATTTTCTTTATAAATCAATATTTTCAAACGATAAGACAGAATGTTAAACTATGTGTAATAAGTATTTAATAGGCTGCTCAATAAAAAGAGTAAACACAACCAAGTATGCTTAGAATGCTTAATTATACTTGTAAGTATCTCGATCAAAAGATTGAGTACAAGTATAGGCCAGATATATACTTTTTAGATCTTTCTGTCAGTATAAGTCAAGTATACTTGTGCACTTTCTGAGAAGTACATAAAAATAGACTTTTCTTTAAAAGAAGTAAACCAATAGCACACTTAAATAAACTTTTTCATAAGAGAAATGTTACTACAATAACTGGAAGACAGACCTGTTGACCTGACATATCTTCTCCTCCACATTTGTAGGAGTTGAGGGTGATCCCTTGTGCACACCGATTTCACAAGAAATGTGTGGACCCTTGGCTACTTCAACACCACACCTGTCCACACTGCAGGCACAACATAATCGGTGAGCACTCAAATTGTCAAATATGTCTAAATAACAGGTCTCGATTCAGTACATTTTTTTTTAACTGTGCATTCTTATTTTCAACCAGAGCAAAAAAAGGGAAACCCAGGCGCCGTTTGCCTTGATCCAGGAAACCCAGTCCACAGCCGCCAGCAGAGGGTCGTCCTCCCCGTTCATTATCCAGGAAGGGTGCACAGAGCTGGGCAGGTGACGGCCTACCCTACACGGACCAGCATGGACCCCCATGGCAACCCCATCACTGTTTTAACAGTGGACCAGCACCCTGAGCAGGGCCTCTATCCTTCGCAATCTTCCTTCATACGGGGTTACCCTGCCCTCCATTTGGACCACACGCTAAACCCGCACCATTGCGGCCTGGAGCACCGTGGACCTGCTTACCCACAAACCCATACATTCAAACGGCCCAAATTCCATGGACGCAACTTTTCTCGTGCTGCCTGCTTTTCCCAGTACGAGACCATGTACCAACACTACTATTTTCAGGGCTTGACCTTTCCACAACCCGAAAACCAGCCTGGTAATGGACTCCACAAAGGTCACAGTCGACCCTTCCAGCCAGGACTTTTGTATCCTACTGTGGTGCACATGGCACCAGCTTCCTCTTCCCGTCTGGGTGACTCCGGAAGCACCTCAGGACTTAGTTGTTACCACGGGCACCGTTCCGTGTGTAGCGGTTACCTTGCGGACTGTCCCGGAAGTGACAGCAGCAGCAGTTCGGGTCAGTGCCACTGTTCCTCGAGCGATTCCATGTTGGATTGTACGGAAGTCAGCAACCAGGGCGTGTACGGAAGCTGCTCGACGTTCCGGAGTTCGCTAAGCAGTGATTATGATCCCTACGTGTACCGCAGTAAGAGTCCGTGTCGGGGATCGGCTGGAGAGGCTGGGACGGTGTTTTCTGCCGCCCCTCCAGCTGATGACACTTCGGCCCCAGTATCAGGGATGATGGACTGCCTACAAGCTCAAGTTGGAGCATGTTACAGTTCTGGGGACCAGTTGTCTAACTGCAGCCTGGAGCCCAACTGTAGTAGCCACTCTTCAGTGGAAACCAGGGAACTTACTAGCACTACCTCAGCCGGGCCCCTAGAGGGCTCTGTGGCAGAAAGGAGCCACAGCTCTGTGAAGCCTTGTGGAGAGCAAGGGGTAGCTTGCAACTGCTGTTTTGAGGTACCTAAATTAAACTTAGAACGTAAAGGTAAGGAAGGTGAAGACCGAGGACGCTGCAGGTGGGCCGCAGAGTCTCAAGCGGTCGCTTCCCCACAGAACTTTTATAGCGTCAGCACTGAGCAGCTACCGTCTCCAGATCATGTTAGTTATGACGGACTGCCATGCTGCTTTTACACAGAGATGACTGTACACAGAGGAAGTGCTAGTAATTACTCTGAAGATTGTTCAGTTAATGTACATTACGCCCAGACGGACACTGACAGCTGCATGGGACAGGGTTGCTGTGAGCTAGCACAGCGAATACCCATAATTCCTGAGGATACAGACTGTGAATTAGGCTTGGGTCCAGAACCACAAACGTGTTTGCTCCCTCCAAGGGAAGAGAGGACTTCTGAGGAGAATTGTGACTTGTTTTTCACCTCAGGACAATGTAGAGGTCAAGTTTATCAGCAGCCTCAAGATGAGGAGGCGAGAGCACTGTTTCCCTCGCAGTGTACTGGCGTGTCTGAAACACAAGGGGGCGGCAAAGCATCTTATGATCGATCAGGGCTCTGATAGGAGACCCTAAAACAGCACAGGCTCTTGAAAATCAATCATTTTAAACATCTAAATAGTTGTGTTGTCAAAACTCTGGAGTGTACTTTATCAGAAATGGTTTGCGTTTCAAAATAAGATTTTACAATTGTTCTTTTTTTTTTTTTTTGCTTCTCTAAGTGTTGATTTTGTTCATTCCTGTGGCCTTCAGAATCTGTCACATCAACACAACGGTTACAGAAGGCAAATGTACAAAGCTATATTTGAATTTCACATACTTCCTTGTGCACCACCAACTCAGAAATGCGAGTCATACGGAGCATCATTATATGAATGCTTTCTTGATTGGACTAGGACCAGGGATAATGTCTAAATGTATATGACTAACTTTGTTTTTATGACCATTTAGATTATGCCTAAGTTCCACTTTATTAGCGCTAAGATTATTTGAATGCTCTTTTTACAGAATTGCATGCGAGCAGTAAGAAGTCAAACAGCATGTACGTACATCTCAGTAAACTAAATGATTTCATTTAGAGAAATAAAAACCAAAACGTTTGTGTGGAGGGAGTGCACATCAGGCGCTGAGGTCATTACTCACCGACAACTTAGCTAGGTGTAAATCGGACTTGAATATGTACATCTCCCTCTTTCTCTTCTTCTCTCAGGGCCTTTATCTTTTTAGTACAGAAATAGACCATTAAAAAATGCTTCCATTAAAAAAACACACAAAATACTTGTCACTGGAGACTACTTAGCTATATGTACATCACAGCAAAGTTTAGTTTGTCTCCAGGGTACAGTCGAAACACCACTGGTTGAATTAGAACCTGACTACTCTAGGGTTAGAGGTGTAGGATGTCTAGTTTTTGACCCCTAAGTTGCTCTTTTCTTTCTTTCTTAAAGCTAGCAGTTTGTCAGAAAGACACCAAAGTATAATGGTTTAAAGAGATTGGAATGCAGTGGTATATATATTTATATGTATCAAAAAACGCATAATTACCTTTAATAACTACACATTGCACTCATGCTTTACACATACACCATCATATCAATCATCATGCCTTTCTGTTTTTACAGAGTATTTTATACTGTTTCTATGAAATGTACCCATACAGCTTACACAGGCGGTCATTTTAAAATAACTTTATTTATACATAGACTAAAACAGTGCCGTAACATGAGAATCTACTCTTGCCTTGCATAGAAATATGTACTGCAAATATAGCATTTTTTCTGGGTACTCAAGTCACTATTTAATATTTCGTATTGTTCGTAGCACTTAAGATTGTATAAAAGAAAATGTGTACAAAAATTAATATTTTTTAATTTTTTTAAAGATATAATTATTTTCTCCATTATCATTTTACAAATGCTAAAGGTTAGAGTTTGATCTGTGTATATTTCTGTATCTGTATAGCAGCACATTTCATAAATGGAAATATGTTCTCTGAATATTTATTGACTAATATATTTATCTTTAAGCCATGTCTTATGTTCAGAGTGTCTGAGGTTTTTTTTTGTTTTTTTTGAGATCACTAATAAGAGACTTTGTAAATACATGGTAATTGCACACGAGACGATTAAATATTCTCTGACCAAAAACTGATTTTAAAATTTTAGTACAATTTTGTAACAAAGTGTACAAAGATCTTTAAAAAATATATATATGGTTTATTAAAGTAAAAACAACTGACTCTTTCATTTTCACCAAGCACAACACATCACAGAGATGTTTTTCATGTTATGGACCAGTTTCGCTAATACAAGAGTGTGGATCCGATTGAGACCAGAGCTAGAACTCGCACAGCATTATATGAATGACTGTTCATTACTATTTTGTAATGGAATAAAAAAACAAATTTTATTGTTTTATTAGGTCAGCGTGTACTTCACAATGACCAACGCATCGCGCAGCTTGTACAAATAAAAACAGTGCTCGCATTTCATCAGCCTTTAACATTTTCAATATCTCAGGCAAACATATCACTCAAACCCACAACATTTTAATTTCTTCCATTTTCACTTCAAAGGCTGAAATGTGTTTCAATATACCAACAGAACGAACAAAGGACTTTTCATGCTGAGTTTCCTAAGAGCCAGTGCCTGTTGCACAAGTGTTCTGATTTTACTGTCCTCTTTTTGTTTGGAGAACAGCGCTCTTTCTTGTCAGAGTTCATTTGGAGTTAAAGCGATACTCTTTGTATGTGGTAGACAGTCACTCAGAGCTTAAATCCTGAATGAATGGCAACAATTCCTCCAGTCAGGTTAAAATACTGGACGCAGAAGAAGCCAGCCTCCTCAATCATTTCCTTGAATGTTTCCTGTGGAAGATATAGTATGATAAAGGTTTCTCACAATACATTCTATAATTCGTTAAAATACTGAAATGCTTTTTCACTCTTTGTTTAGATGATCGTAGTTCAAATGCTATTTACAATATTGTAATACTCATGTTTTCAGGATAATTAGAATTTTTTTTAAATCCATACCAAAAACAGGCATGTGAAAAGTAGCAAAAATAAAACATTATTAGGGATGTGCCCTGAAGCCTAAATCTGAATTCGGATAGGCACGGAAAATGGGTAACACATTCTACAGAGCCCCTAAAGGGATATGGTTAGACCTGCTGTGGTAGTTACATTACAGTACATCAGATTTCACTTATCATGTGATATTAAAGAGACATGGACGACGTCTTAGAATTTGGTGCACAAAAGACCCTGAGTGTCATTGACAAATATCTTGTGCAATGTGTGGTCAGAGCTGCCGCTCCCTATAAACACAGTACTCATCATCGCAAATCTGAAAAAGTGATTTCGATATTGATGCCTCTATCAATATCCCGGGTATTTAAATCACTTTCTTTCTATTTACTTTAACATTCGCGATGAGTACTGTGCTTATAGGGAGCGGCAGCACTGACCACAAATTGCACAAGATATTTGTCAATCCTAGTTGCAAACTACATACAATATACTGTAATTACCCAAATTGTGAAAGAATGCAAAAGCATTGAAATGTATTTTTTCCTCCCATCTAATTTTTTCTCCATCATTACATCCCTTTAGGGGCTCATTTCCTTTCCAGACATAGTATTTGGTGTCGGGCACATCCACAAAGTTTCAGTGGCTTTCATTTAACAAAGAAAAACTTTAACCCTTAGTTGATAAAACTCCCTCCCTTGTATGTTCTTAAATTTCAGGACCCAACAGTGTTTTATTTTAGGTAAAATGAAGATTGACATGTAGACTTTGCATCAAAGCTTCCAGGAAATTATTGCACTTGCACAAAATGTCTGAACACTATTTGTGCCATGTGTCTCATGCCTATAAAACAGCTGTATCACTAAGGACTGTGTGGATTTTGTCTTTTGTTACCTGGTCTGGGAACTTTCGGATGCTCTCAACCAAATACTGATATGATTTCCAGTCTCCAGCGATCACTTCGCCCAGCACAGGGATCATCTGAAAACTATATGTATCATACAGACTGCAAAAAAAAAAGAAATATATATATTTTTAAAAATCATGAAACAATGCACTTACTATACACTGTATATCCTCTCTAAAACAGAAATTTGATTGCATAACACCAGATTGATTTACAATAAGGTCTCATTTGCTAACATTAGTTTTAATGTAACTAATATTAACAATGATGAGCTATACACTTGTTACAGTATTAATAAACTAAAAATACAACTGTCCGTGTTAGTTCAAACTGAATTAACTATTGTAAACAAATATAACGATCTAAATGATGTGTTAGTAAATGTTAAAATTAACATTAATAAATGATTTAAAAGTAATGTTCATTTTTAGTTCAACAAATTAAACTATTATGAAATTATTTTAATATCAATTTTTGGTATAGCACAAATTACAATTCATATTGTTCTAAAGTGTTTTCAAAGGGCCTTAAAAAATCAAAGTAGTGTTAAATACTGTTAAAAACAGTGTTAAATTCTGTAAACATTTTCAATGCAGGGTTATTATAGTTAAAACTCAAAACAATAATGAGCATTACAAAAAATATATACCGAGCCCCTAGCTGGACATGGTGATGGGATAAAAAATTATATGAACTGATAAAAAAATTATTTTATACACTGCATAAAATGCTCTTCTTATTTAGTAGTTTTCTTGTTTCCAGTCCAAATATCTAAATATTCTTAAATCAAGATGCATTTACTAGATAAGTAAAATTACATAAGATATTTTTTTCTTGTTTTCTTGGGGAAAATATCAAAATGAAGTGAGCTTTTTGCTTAAAACAAGCTAAATTATCTCCCAATTGGGTGAGAAAAATAATCTTATTTCTGTTTGGGACGGAAACAAGAAGCAAGATTTCAATTAGAAACAATATTATTTTCCTCACCCCATTGGCAGATCATTTTGCCTGTTTTAAGCAAAAACTCGCTTCATTTTGATTTTACTTTCAACAAAACAAGAAAAAATCTCGTCATTTTATTTATATAGTAAATGCATCTTGATTTGAGAATTTTGAGATATATAGGCTAGAAACAAGACAAAATTACTAAGTAAGAGCATTTTTTGCAGTGTATATAAAGCTTTAATAGCTCCTTTTACTTCAGCTAGATTCCAAGGCAACTTGTCTCATTTTCTTTCCGTCAAAAAAAAAGTGAGTAAACATCAATAAAAACTATACTGATACTGAAATAACACTGATTCAATGACCTTGCTAGAAGAGGGTTGGTCACTTTGCTGAATTCTAGACACATGAACCGTCCTCCTGGCTTAAGGACACGCAAAGCCTCTTGAAGAGCCTGCAGACAGAGCCATCATTATAATAACTAGCCTACAGTGACAGAATGATCTGAGTATTCAAATATATAATTCTTCAAATATGGACATGAATAAATGATAAGATTTTAGATTAGATTACGTTAAGATTGTAAGTAGTAGAGCAATATAGGCTACATTTCGAAGTGAAATTGCTTTCAGTAGTGTTATTTATTTCAGTGTCAAGTTTTAAGCTGTTCAGCAAACTGATGTAAAGTGCAGAGTCTTTACTTGCTCTATGTGGGTGACATTTCTGATGCCGAAGGCGATAGTGTATATGTCAAACTGATCGTCGTCGAATGGAAGCTCTTCCGCATCGCCTGCGACCCACGACAGTCCTGCGGACGTGACAAATGAAATCAACTTTTATATTTCACTCTAAAACTTGCATGATTTACATGTCTTTGGTGAAAGATGACCATACCTGTAGTGATTCCTGCTTTCTCCGCCCTGTGTTTTCCAACTTTGAGCATTTCTTTATTGATGTCACACACCACGGCCCGTGACTGTGGAGGCCCTGCATCATCAGACACATAATAATCGGCGATCTCCTGCCAAGATGGTGTCTGACGGGATTTTGCTCTAAGCCGCTGCTGACGATCATACATTGAGCGTGTGTACTCCAGGAAGCGGAAAGAGATGTCACCTACAGCAGAATGGAACAGTTTTGAATTTGTATGAACATCTAGGACAGGGGTTTTCAATCTTTTAGATGCCACAGAACACACACACGGTCTAGATCGGTAAGATGTTTTTAGAATAAGTCTCTTATGCTCACCAAGGCTGCATTTATTTGATTAAAAAACTGTAATATTGTGAAATATTATTAAAATAAAATAAATTATAATAGTTTCTATTTGAGTATATTTTAAAATGTAATTTATTTCTGTGATCCAAAGCTGAATTTTCAGCATCATTACTCCAGTCTTCAGTGTCACATGATGCTTCAGAAATAATTTTAATATGCTGAGTTGATGTTCAAGAAACATATCAATGTTGAAAACATTGTAAATTGTTTTGTACAAATATTTTTTGGATTCTTTGATGAATAGAAAGTTCAAAAGAACAGCAAATATAAACTTACTGTAAATACAACTTAAAACAATAAAACTTCTTACTGACCCAAAAATTCTTTTCTTTTTTTTTGCATATAATGGTAAAAAAGCGTTCTATTTCAGATAAATGCTGTTCCTTTGAACTTTCTATTCATCAAAGTATCCTAAAAAAAGTGTTACACTTAATGTTTTAAAAAAATATATAAAATAAATGCAGCCTTGGTGAGCATAAGAGACCTCTTCTAAAAACATTAAAGCTACACTGTCTGTGTAACTTTTTTAGTTTATTCTAAGCTAAAATCACTTAGTTCTTTCAAAAATATATGTGCTCATTAATGTATATTTACTTCTTTCAAGTAATAAAGTATTCTCGTAAGTTTATAATATGCCATTGAAAATACATACGGGTGAGGGTTCGGATGGAAGTCACCATGTTACTCCTCCATCTTGAAAGTACATTAGCCAAAGAGGGACATACCCTTAAATTCAAGCTTCGCTTTTCATGTTTTAACACTCGATGGCACTGTGTCGAATGTGAAGAGGAGGATTGCTTGAGACTGCTATATGATGATGGAGGATCACTCTTATTCTCGAGGATATTTGCCAGAGGAAGCGGAAAAAAAGACTTAAGACGGCAACGCAACAGGCAAATCAACAAGACAAAAGTAAATATTGGAGTGGCTTTTCCAAGATGGAAAGAGCTCATGAGGAGCAACGCTTTTAAAAAGGACGCCGACGTTGCCTGCTTTCTTCTCGACATGGTGTGCTGAGCATAACACTAGAACGACGTCTAGGATAGTTTTCCTCGCGTCAATGATGAAAAAGTATTGTTTACCTTATAATATAAATCCGTGTTCTATGACGGATAACATGAGATTAATATTTTAATTGCATTATAATTGGTAGGCTATATATGTAGGCACTTTCAATTTTAGTTATTTTTCATTTATTTTACTGTATACACAATTAATGTAGTGATAATGCTAGTGTAAGTTAGCTGTTTCTAAGCGAGACTTTCACCTTTACTTTTACATCTGTCCTGTAATCTTATTCATTTAAGACGTATTATTGTACGATGTAAATATATTTCACACTATGACACCTTATTATGACTATAGCCTACACCTATGATATAGCCTGCAACGTAAACATTGCCTTACGCTAGTGATGTCGTACAATATACAGAATAACGATAGCACTGATGAAAGTTACTTTACTAAGATTAGCTTGCATTCGTCTGGGAACTTGATAGCTGATGTTAGCAATGAAATGGTAAAAAAAAAACGAAAACGTAAAACTACTATTCATTTTACATAGATTAATTTGATCATAGATCTTTGGCAAATTAAATAACTGCAAATTATAATATTTTTCAAAAGTAACCTCATCACTTAAAGCAACACTCATCGAAGAGATCGAACTGGAAGCCATAATCTTTGACTAAATCGGCCACCGTAGGAGTTGAAACGAAATCGAAATTGAGAGGAACAGAACCTATTATTCCTGGATGGTCATATACCTTTTCACCACTAGATGGTGGAAAATATCACACAGTGTAGCTTTAAAAAGCAAAAACGTGTGCGTGCGTATCCGCTTAGAAAAGTGCAACGTTTTATTTTATGTCATCATACTTGACCGTTCAACTATTGGTGTAACTGAATTTAAATAGGGAAAACGTGGAGGTGTTTGGTCGCTTCTAACTTGATCTCGGTTTGGTACCATAGTGAATGAACTGGGCTTAGTGGGCTAAACTAAATGCTATCAGATCGTCACCGTGCGTCAGACAGATTAGGTGCACGCACTCAGACAAGAGAGGTATGTATTAACTCGTTTTAGTTAAGGGAATGACATAGTTTAATATGAAAAAGCGGTGAAGTATCCCTTTAAACATTCTACCACTATTAAAGCACACAAGCATTGCATGCAAATCTAAGAATCTCTGGACTAACAATGTTGTACAGGCTATAGTAGATGTAAGGACAAAACTATCACATTAAACATGACTTCTGTGTAGTTAAATTACACTCATGTAGGGTGAATTCAGGTTGATTGGGACATTTTTTGCTATTGAGATGACTTGGAAAAAAGTGTCCCAATCACCCTGAATTCACCCTACTATTAGAATTAATTTCTGAACATTGTAAGGTTATTTTTCCTGGTATTTTTATTGTACATATTACCATTGGAAATTTAAAAATAGCACTCCCTTGTGAAACCCTCCCCAAATAATGAATTACTGTAATTTAACAAACCAAACAAATTACTCTAGATTTTCTATATTTTAATTGCAGCTACTATAAATGCCATAACATTAGAGCAGGGGTGTCCAAACTCGGTCCTGGAGGGCCACTGTCCTGCAGAGTTTAGCTACATTTTGCCTCAACAAACCTGCCTGGACGTTTTTAGCATCCTTAGTAAGAACTTGATTAGCAGGTTCAGTTGTTTAATTGGGGTTGGAGCTCAATGTTGCAGGAGAGTTGATGTAGGATTTAGAAAGTAATTAGTAATAAGTAATGCAATACTTTTAAGAGAGTAACTAATTAGTACAGTAATCTAATCACACTGTTGAAGACGTATCATATTAGTTATTCATATTAGCTAGTAATGAATTACTTTTTTAGAGTAACTTACAAAATACAGATTTTCAAGAAGCACATTAAAAGACCATTAATATTCAAAAGTCACTTGATATTCAGTAATATCTTCAATTGTATTGCATTGATGCTATTGGATGAATACAAAACTTGAACACTGTTACTGAACTGAACTGAATCAACACAACACGTGTGCTGAATAATTCTATTTTAATTCTATTTAATTCTATATGACTTGAGTTTCATAATTTTATGAACTTTACACTAAACCAAATCAAACATTCAACTGACTTGACGTAAATAAAGACACTATTATCTTCTGTAGAGTGGTTTTATAGTTCACTTGCAACGTTCATACTGCTATCGAACTAAATTGAGCTGCATAATGACACTAATGTCTTTTTAGAGCTGCTTTTCAACTGAAATAGTATAACTTTCATAACTAAAAAACCTAGTAGCCTTAATACTGTTCTTTTTTTGTTTCCTACTGTGAAGCTGCTTTAAAACAACCAGTATTTTATAAAGCGCAATATATGTCAATGTAAAATGAATGCAACAAAATGAAATAAAGAACAAGGTTTTGCTTTACCTGTGCCACCAGCCGTATCCAGTAGTCGTAGCCCCGGCTGAGGGTTCATAATGTGCAGCAGTGTGTCTTTCCACAATCTGTGTATTCCCAAACTCATGGCATCATTCATCACGTCATACTTCTCAGCCACACTTTCAAACACCTTATACACTGATAGTTAAAAAACAAAAAGAGAAATGGAAATGTAACCACTGGTGGAAATAGCACACACTTCCTAACATCCAGAGTCGGACAGTATTAAAGTACTTTTACTTTCCAAGTAATTTTGTTTTTCAAGTATATGTACTTTACCAGTGTTCTTCTTTGGAAAACTTTTACGTCACAACATTCCAAAACATAATATTGTACTTTTTACAGTAATACATTTCATATTGAATATAATTTAATAATAATGCAGTAAAAAGTAGGACATATTATGCTTTGGAATGCAGTGAATTAAAAATAACGTTACTCCTCTACTCTCCGCCTCTGCTAACATCACATACTTAATTTAAACACTGTTAATTAGGCATGGGCAACTATTCATATTAACAAACTGCAGATACAGACGTGTTGCCAGGGTAACAAAAACAATTTTTTATATTTTTATGTTTTTACAGATTTGTCTACGCCTTATGCGGTGAGGTAATGAGGTTTACACCTATATAAAATAGTTTTCGTTTCTTAATGATCAACAGCTTTATCGTTTCCATACACTTGTACGTGACATTTTACTTAAATATATTCTTACGTAGTGAATTTTAAATAGCCAAACATTCCTAATAAACTGATGTATGTAACTCACCTTTCTCTGCTTTCTCCTCCTCTGGGACTGTTTGAAAACCAAAGTGCGTACTTCTGCCCTCTGTACTATCACTATATTCGCGACACCCTGTGATCCCAGCACGACAGCATAAATGTTTGACTTGACACCCTGAAACATTATGAATATTTCGGGTAGAATTGGAGAAATATCTAAGGGCAAGTGTCCTGACGGAGGCCGCCATGTTTCTCTCAAGTTCAGTTGCGCAGTCTCTAGCGTCATAAACCCGTAACGCGACGAGTTGTAGTTCCGGCTGATCTTTGTTGGACTACAAAAATGTAGATCGATCTCCACCTACTTTGCAGAGATTTGACCTCGTGCATCATCTTACACTGGACATTACACAGCAAATATAAAAACTAGGGTGCTTGCATCTTCGAACAAATGGACAACAAGTTTAAGTGTATACTTATTGGCCTTAATCTTACCTTAATCTTTGAGAGCCATGTATCAGCCAAATGTATTTTTAATTTGTGCGTGGAAGCTTGTTCTGTAAGGAAATGATTGTTCACTGTGTAGGTATAATCAAAATTATATTAAGAAGAATGTTTGATAGATATTTCTCTCACTCTCTCTCTCTCTCCCTCTCTCTCTCTCTCTCTCTCTCTCTCTCTCTCTCTCTCTCTCTCTCTCTCTCTGTGTGTGTGTGTGTGTGTGTGTGTGTATAGATAGATAGATAGATAGATAGATAGATAGATAGATAGATAGATAGATAGATAGATAGCCTATATGTATTATTTTACTATTTACTTTTTATTATTGTGTATATTCTTTTATTATTTCCCTCGATTTAATTACTATTCTGTTTTTATTGTATAAAAACTAACTGGACAATGTTTATGCTTAGGCAAGACCTGTAGCCTAGTTAAAGACACATATAGCACCATTAAACTGAAAGTTACAGAGGGGCTTTGTTGTTTGAATTAAAGGCACAATATGTAGTTTTTCGCTGTTAGAGGTCACCTGTTCAAAACAAAGGTTTAAAGGGTCATGAAACCCCCCTGTTGCAGCGGTGTTCTTTCACACCTTCGATTTGAAAAGGCTTGTTAAAAGGGGAGGGGTCAACTGTAAAAAGGTGGGATGGGTATTGTGTGGAAAGAGGGAATGGTTTGCATAAATAGGTGAGTGTCATTAGGTGCATTAAGATTAGCGAGACCAACAGCGAATGAGAGCTCTGAGACATTAAGTGGCGTGCAGCCGAGATCGCAAATCATTCAGCTCTTCAAACCAGCATAATTCAGTGAGAAATGAAAATAAATGTTATTCTGCATGATGAAATATTTTGCAAACGTGATAAAACTATTTGTCCAAATATGCACGCTGTTTGGCAAGATGAACAACGCGCCGACGTGATAAGAGAACATGAACCACCCACGAACATGCGATGCGATAGATATATTTAATTGTAGATCGGGGTAAAAGCGAAGGGGTTTGAGGTTTCATAGTCTCGACCGCACATCTGAAGCACAGAGTGACGCGCGCTGGGTTGCCGTGACGATCCGGGCTGTCACGCCCGCTAAATCTATATTTGTCCAAATATGCAGACTGTTTCACTAAGAGCCCGAACACATGCGGTTTAGTGCATGTCTGTGACCACAAACAAAACTGAGAAGGCTCTTGATTCTTGTTGATATTTCATTTAAATATTGTTAATTGGCCTACAGATCAGTTTTTTTGCACTAAATTAGATAGTCAACACTTGCAGGTTCGGCGTGCGATTCCTCAAGTTAATTTTACTTTACCGAGCCTTTGTAGCAAAGGCTTCCACAGACGCCGCCCGCTTACGGCTCGCTCAGCACCCTTACGTTACTTCGTATCAGCATAACGCCCTCACTTTCCTCACGCTGCTTCCAAAACTTCCCCACCATATCTCTACAATAATGATGGAAGACGAGCCTCACAGAAGTGACTGTCTCATGCATATTAACTAAATTATCTTTTATGCATACTACAGTGCAGTGATTGGACTGAATGAGCTTTATGTCATGAATATATATCGAGAATCGCTCGGAGCGGACGACGTCAGCATGTCCCCCGAAAAGCACACGCTGACGGCAGTATTTGTGACGTTGCTCCGACTAAGCTTTTCAAACCGGAAGACAGAAAGCGCTCTGAAAAATGCGAAAATAACTATTTTTAACACATGAATACCATTAATGAGTACCCTTAGTGTTTTCAATGATGTGCAGCCTATGCATATCTGTTTACATCTCAAAAAAAGTGTTTTGGGGTTTCATGACCCTTTAAAGATAGTTTGATGACGTGACATTAAACGTGGATTCATGGGAGATGTCGTCTTCACCTCACAGCCAGTGGAAAAGAAATGGGATGGATGGGACTAGCAGAAATCATGTTCATGGATGAGATTGTTACTGTAGTATGAAGCAGAGTGCTGGGGGAGCGCAATGTAGCAGCTGGAGCGATTGCTAATGAGAGATGAGCGTGACAAGACGGGAGAGCAGTGGAGCTTTTATTATGCCACAATTACCGCATCCACTTCTTCCGGTCAAGCAGATGTGGGGTTACAGTGCTGTGGATATTAGATACCTTTGAGAGTGCTGTAAATTATATAGGCCTACTAATGTTACACTGTGCATTCCCTTGGAGGCTATGAGACACTTGTTGCAGTAAGCTAGATCAATATTAGTCATGGTAAAACATGGTATTCGCAGTAAATCAAGAAAACGAGATTCAAACGTTATATAACTATATAATTAATTTTCTGTCAATAAATGTATCTAGACAGTTGTTCCCTTGTCTAATAAAAGGCGTATTTCTCTGGAATTTAACATTCTTGGAAACATTTGGGGATAATGTAAGTCAACAAAATATATAACATTGTTATAGTGTTTTTTTGATGTTTTAATCCAAAAATCTTACATATTGTGCCTTTAATCAGTAATCACTCACTGGATACAACCTTGGATACAACTGATTTTCATAAGGGAGAGAAATTACAATAAAGCATGCGTTTAGTAACGCTTACCAGTAGGGGGAACTGTAGGATTTATAGTCATGCTGGTCGAATACCTTACGGCACTGCAGCAGAATGTAAATGAATGTCGAACTGCATGTTTGCCTTTCTGAGTGGATTTTATTATATGTGGTTATTTAATGAGTAAAGGCTGATTGCATTTATTAGACAATCAAACAAATCACCATGAATTTAATAGATAGTTAACTCCGAGTGCATCATTTATCCAGTAACATCATTGATAGATTGTATTATTTTGTAATTCATATTCGTGTTACATTGTAATGCTCTGTGCATGTGTTCACCTCACATACCATGAACATCTGCAGGTGGGCAGCCAGAGCCAGGCCTCACACACACACACGCGCGCATACGCACACACACACACACACACACACAGGGGAAATGGCTTACACATGGGGCCTGTAATACAGGCTTTGTTTATGCATCCACTCTACGTCTGGTAGTCATTTTATCTGATAAGCATTTAAGCAACGCAGAAAACATCAGAGCTGAATTTCTTCCTTCCTTCACTTTTTTCCTCTTCAGCAGATGTTGTTTTGGAGGTCTGTCTTTTCAAATACATGCTTGTTTGCATATTTCCCCTTTGTCATATCTGTTTAATAAAACGATTTGGTTGTGCGTGAAACTTTGGTTACCTTACAAGCAAATTTTGGAGTCTCCCTCCTCCTGAAGGATCAAATTTGCATTGTAAATTCCCTCTCTCTCTTTCTCTTCTTACCTCCATGTAAATTACTGCATGTCAACCATAATAAAAAGGGGCATTAGTGACAACTCATGGTGTACAAAGCAAACACGACAGGCATAAGAAACATGCATATTTATTTTTGCACTCGGGACACATTAAATAAAAACTACAAAGGTAACTTATACAAAAGATAGATTATATCCCATTTTACATCCAAAATAACAATAATTTATGGTATAAATTAAAATTCTCACTATTTTATTTACAATTCCATGAAAACAACATCTTTTTATTATCCCTGGAAGCACCCTTTCCAAAAATTGTAGGGATTCCTATCTTGGTTTCTCAGAAGGAAGGCCCGCTGACACTGTGATAAACCACAGAAGGATATGACACTTTTTTCCACTGCTAAAAGTGCTATGGCGTTCGGCTTTGCGATCTAAATGGATGCCTGGTTTCTGCATTATTCACCAGCCTTTCCAGATGAATATGACCTTGTTGGATTTAACCTGTCACTTTGGGTTTGTCTCTCTCCCTCTCTCTGTGACCGGTGACACTTTAGTATGCATGGACAGCCTTAGGCACTGCAGAGCTAAGGTTATGATAAAGGATGCAATAATTAACCGAGTGCAGATAAATACACTTAGATTGAGGTAAAGCGAAATCTTTGTGCTTGAACTGACTGGGTGGCTTGTCTTTTTACAGACACAATGATTTTCAAAAGATGCAAGTTGTGATATAATCAGTTTTAAAAAGGTTGCCCCAAAAACATTACACAAGATAAGTACTTCAGTAATAAAGTGCAAAATGTAGTGATTTTGTTGTTAATTTGATTTTGTTGGTAAATGCAGCATTAGTGACATACCCACAAACAATGTAATGCTGATCACCCATGTGCCAGATTATATACTGAATGTTCAGTAAAACTTTATTTTGATGGATATTCTGATGGACTATAAGGGACTTTACAACTACATGTCAACTAACTCTAATTAGAGCATTAATAGACTGTCTGCTTAATATCTGCTAACACTTTATTGTGATAATTCTCCAGACATTCTAAATAACATTACAACTACATGTCATCTTTTTCTAACCCTAACCCTGGCAGTCTACTAATACTCTACTAACACGAATGGGAGTTAGTAGACATGTAGGTGCAACGTTACTTACAGTCAACAGTCAACTTACAGGGACCATCAAAATAAAGTGAAACTGAATGTCCTTAAAAATATTTTTTACTAAAGGGATACTTTTACAATATCCCTAAAACTTACATTAAGTACTACTCACAGACATAAAATGGTTGACCTGTGACTGATGGCTGTGCAAGTGCTGTAAACCGCAAGCTATAGTTTACTCAAAATTGAAATATACCTGTACTTTTTTATCCATACAAAGAATGTAATTTGGGAACACTGGGCTTCATTCAAGAAACTTTTGAAAATGAGTTAATATGAGTAATTTGTATATAAAATGGGCCGAATTCACAAACGCATCAACCTCAGATTTGATAGTTAAACGTTTGTTAATGCTTTACGATCATTTGTAAAAAGGGATGCGCGCACACACTCAATCACAATTTTAATTTGTAACTAAAATGATTATTCAATTAAAGTCTTAAGCTTGTAGGCAAACACACCGATGTGAAAATTCTGTCCGATAACGATAATGTTTTATATTTCAATGTCAATAGCCGATGTATCATCTGTTACATCCAGAGCCATAAATCTAAATCCGAATTTTTATGATTTTTGAGAGCCTTATTACAAAAAAATATTACCATTAAAAGACAATTATAATTGCTGTTCTTATAATAACTGTATGTAGCCTATATGACAGATTTGTGCTGCACATGTTGCACTTAACTCTAATTTCCTTTTTTGAAGTATTCCAATCATATTTGAAACTATTCAAAACCATCATGGTAAACAATGCGCAGTACGTCTCAGTGGAAGGAAAAATCTATTTATCGGCTTTAACATAATCAGCCGATAACGTTATGGGGGCCGATATATTGTGCATCCCTAGCAAATAATATCAGTGTAATCTAATAAAAAAAGAAAATGGATTAGGCGACCGCTTTCAATTTATTTTTGTTTTTTAGATTACATTTTCACATTTCAATAATGTTATGGTTTGGATATTTTTGGCTCCGTGTACGTGTGGTTGGGAGCAGGTGTACTGTTTTTCGTACATTGTGAAAAAATTTGAAGAAAAAAACACTTTCACGAATCTGAAAATGGACATCGAAATGGCATTTAAATAATGAGGCCCATTGTTGTTTTGGACTCAATGTAGGGATAAAAACCATTAAAACATTTGTCCAAAACATCATCTTTCACGTTCCAAAAACGCCATACAGGTTTGGAATGACAAGAGGGTAGTAAATGCTGACACAATGATCATTTTTGGGTGGACTACCCCTTTAACCGGTTAACTCGCAGCTAGCATTGCAGTGATCCACATGGTTTTTGGCTGGCTGGAAGAGTGCTTCAGAATGTGAGAGCTCAAGTTGTGGTAAACGGGGAGAAAGAGCAAATTGTTTTGGAAGAATTTCACCACGGCCTCTGTTGGGGAGTGAAATGAAAGGGGATGACGTTTGATTGTTCCCACATAGAATTACCGAGAATTACACAATGTTCATCACAATGCTTCTCTTGCTCAAGTCAAAAAACCTGACAAGAATAATATGCTCCAATGACACCCACAGGACTACATTTATCTTGAGAATCCCCAACAAGAACATACTTCCTTAGTGCTTATTCTCATTCGCGATTCAATGCTCCAAAGGATGAATGCTTGTTTACATTAGCGAGACATTACGACAGCTTAGAAGACAGAGTTTTTTCAGTCCTGAAGGCACTTAAAGGCAATGCAGAAAGATCAAAACCCAACACAAAGGACGAGAGACGAAAGCGAGGTCCATAGGGATGTCTTAACTCGTTTTGAACATTTGTAGCAATTTCAGGCTTTGGTTCTCCGCAGTCAATCTCGCCAGTTCTCTCTCTCTCTCTCTCTCTCTCTCTCAAACTTTTTTGTTGTTCACTTTGAGTCTGAATTGCTCTCGACATGATTGTGACATCAATCCTCCGCCGGATCAGCCAGCTCTCTTACATCTGAAGAAAGGAGTTCTGTGCTCCTCAACAACAGGTGACCTACATTAAAGGTTAAAGAGCGACTGAAGCAGAATCGTATCTCTCCTCCAGAGGGGCTCTGTGACTTTTTTTTTTGGTTATGTAAGTGGTTTTGTCTTTCAGTGTGCTCTGCAGGGAGTCTCACCCTTTCTTTTTTGCAGACACTTATCAGTTGATCACTTCTGTGAAAGCAGAGAAAGAAACAGCTGGGCCACTTTATCCATTTTTCGCCAATCGTCATTTGTTCATTTTGGTCTGCGGCGACAGAAACATCCCAGCACTCCTTTGCTAATCAAATCGCTTGGTTTATATATGTGCACCTGTCACATGATTTGTGATTAGTTGAGATGCAAATTGAGAGTAAGCGCATCGGTCTAGTGGCATCAAGCTCTTTTTGCACAGTTTATTTGTTTCTTACCAACAACCGATCAGCACATATAGACTGGGCCCTGCGCTGGTCATTTAAAGTGAAGCAGGGATCGGTGAGATCCCTTTTCATAGCCCAGCAGCAGAAGACCAGCATCGCGTACAGTGTGTGCATCTTTTAGGGGGCTAAAGCAGCCGTAGAGGTCAGAGGCGTTGAGGTTAGTTTCCCACGAGAGGGCTGAGGTCGCCATGGTGGTTCTTGAGTTTCTTCTTAAACAGAGAGATGGTGGAAGGTCTGTAGAGGATGATCCAGGGTTCAGGCGTTGTGCTCTGCGCGCACGAATCTGACCCGCTGATCGACGGGATGGACGGGGATCTGAGAGGGAGCGACAAACATAATAAAGACCATTAATTCACATCAATGTATGCTTCAATATGCCTGGTAAAAACCAAAAAAACATCTGTTAAGAGACACTATGGGCCTCTATAATACACCCGGCGCTATGCGACACTGACTGCGAAAGTGTTTTTTGCTAGTTTCAGCCCGATGCAGATGTCATTTTCACGTTCAGCGCCACCTTGTTTAAATAGCAAATGCCCTCGCGCTCATCTGTTTGCCCATGGGCGTGCTGGTCTGAAAACGAGGTGTGTTCAGGCACATTGTTGGCGCATTGCTATTTTGAGGTAACTAAAAAAGACTGTGCCATTGACCAACAAAAACTGTTTTTTTGTGTTACACTCTGCTTATTACACATGCAGGGCAGCAGCACACAAACAATTTTAAATATTAAAAATAAAAGGATTCCTCTCTGGAGAAGCGTTCAGTCTTTCCACTTGCAATTTCCACCATGTAAATAGCGAATCCGCCATGGTGTAAGCGCAACTGGCCTTTCAATGGAATAGGAGATGAGACTCTGATTGGTTTATTGCACGTTACGCCCATAACACACCCCTAAAAATAAGGACAGCCCTTTTAGGTAATTAAACGTTTTTCTCCCATCGTTAAGCAAAAGTGGATTTGGATAAGACACGTGTGCTTTGAGACCATGAACTTAGATCTGTAAATAGGGCCCTATTAGGGATGGGCGATACAACTTATTTTGTTTTCGATACGATACCGATACTTTCAATGCCAGTAGCGCAACCTACTAAATCTCCCTTGAAGCCAATACGGAAGTAATGTAAACTGCAATTCCTAAACTGGGAACTGACAGGCTCCAGAAGGGAGCAGAATCTCCCAACTTTACAGTAGAAAAAAACATGTTTATAGCCTGGTACAAATTGTGGTTTTGGTCTATACGGCTAATTTTGCACTTAATGACAACTCTGAGGGGGTACATTTTTTATAACTCATTCACTTACATTATATAAAGCCTTAAGTTCTGCATAATTAAGGACGTGGTTACTTTGAGTGGCAGGCGGATAACCATTTATCCACTGTCTGTAGTCATTGCATCACCTCATCTCAGCTCTGCCCACATCCCGCCTCTTTGCACATTTTGTTATCCGGGAGTGACATGTGATGACACGCTAGTAAGATGGCAACGCCCAGCTCGCCCATACTTTACACTTCAGAACGGCTTATCGGAATGCTATGGGTGACGTCACGGACACTACGTCCATATTTTTTTTACAGTCTATGGTTTGAATACAGCATCATCAGTGAGCAAACGCACTCTCTGTGATCGACTGGTTCTGTCTTGCAGTATTTGCATGTGTTCAGATCATGGTTCAGATAAGCAGGAAAATAGTGCTTTACCACACAACTATTCAGTAACATAGGTTATTTGTATTGTATGTATTAAAAAATCTTTTTAAATAAACAACAATATTGGTAAAAAATAAAAAACACATTAGTATTAATATTTTTGAGTATCGATATGCCCAACCCAAGGCCCTATATATCAGACAACAGTGCAGTGATAAAGCAGCAAATAAAAGCATGACTTCCTTTACCTGCAATAAATCTTATATAAGCCAGTCAGTTTATTTGTAATTTTAAAAATATAGAAATCAGCACAAATAATTTGCAGCCTTTTGTTTACATGAGGTAAACATAAAGCTTTTTTATATTTTGAATGTAGGCCTATATGATTGTATCTACATGTTTACATGCTTTTTTTTCTCTCTTTCTCCTTTTTGCTTGTTGAGGTGAAATGGTGATGAAATAATGTTCTTTAAAAATACTTTCCAGCATTTCAGTTATAAAAGTGTTCATGGTTTAAAATGCATGCAAATTACGGTGAAGCGCAACAGTGCTCCGCAGTGGTCAAAAAGGATTTAAACAGTACATTTTGAAGTGATCTCTTCTTGTAAACTCAGAGATGTGGAGTTGGATGGCAATTAAATGACCACATGGCCTTGATGTTAGTCAAAAAACAGTGGGTAATTCGGCCAGGGAATTTAACGCGGGTGGTGGGAGAAAAACTGTGACAGTCTGGATTCGAACGCCAATAAAATCACAGACCCTGAAAATGTTGGCATTCCCTTACGACCCCATGAAAAACACTACTGTCCGAATTGGGCTATTCATCATCATCATCATCACAATTCTTCATCTCATGCTTTATATTAGCATATGTACTTACTTTACAGTAAGATGCAGGAGCAGCTTAGCTACCATGGCTATGACTGTTAGCGTTAACAGAGCAGCTAATGCGTAGATGGTCCACACTGTAAAACATGACATGTTTATTAGTGACAGACAGTAAAACTAATGCAGCCTCATAATTACAGTTGTTCAAAAAGGGAAGGTTATCACTAGCGAAAACTCAAGTAGGCCTACTAGTATAAAGACTGTCTATGGAAATGTAAAGCATAGAGCTACATAGGGAAGCTAACTATAAAACTGTGTATCATACTGTGATGATTTTAATGCACTTTATACTTGTCCATTACGTTCCCTAAAGATTATAATTTTGTTATCTTTAATATGTTTAATAGCATTTCTGATTCAAACTTTAGTAGCAAAAATGTTTTCAGATGGGGTTTTTTCTAGCAATTTTCATACACTACTTTTCATAAATTCTACTGTTGAAAAGCTTGGGATAAAAATTATTATTATTATTTTTTAAGTCCCTTATGCTTACCAAGCCTGCATTTGTTTGATTCAAAATACAATAAAAACTGTAATGTTACAATTGGAAATAACTGTTTCTATTTTAATATATTTAAAAATGTAATTTATTCCTGTGATGCAAAGTTGTATTTTTTTATCATCATTGCTCTAGTCTTCAGTTTCACATGACATCATTCTAATATGCTGATTTGCTGCTCAAGAAACATTTTGTATTATCAGTACTATGTATTACTTTGTATGATAATATTGTAGCATATATACATAAAAAAAAAAAAATATATATATATATATATATATATATATATACTGTATAATGTATATATTTTTTCTTACTTGTCTTGATTTCTTTAAGCTAGATTACATTTTAGTTCATTTAATTAAATCAACGTCTAATATACCTGGAAACAACTTACTGGGCGAATACATCAAGACATATATTGCAACTGAAAAATACTGGGATATCACTTTTAGGTATTTTTTGTTTAATACAGTATGCAGCTACATTGTAACATAATCTCAGCAGGCTATCAGGCTACATCTTCTAGTTAATGATGATATCTAGTTCAGGAAAGGAGCAGAACTGAAGCATAATGAAGAGAACTGGACACATACTGGTGCTGTGGTCTGCGGTCTGGCCCGGTCCATGCCACTGACCTGGCATGTTTGCAGGACTTGATGTGATTACATAGTACAGGAGGGAGGATTTTCCACTGGTATTTGATTTCGCTGTAGTGCTTCCCGTATGTGGCCGCACTGTACTGGCGTACTCTTCGTCACCTTTGTCATCCTCTTCCACAGGTCTGACTCCTTGATTTCTAAAAGCTGTGAGGAGTTAATAAGTGGTAATCAGCCAATGAAACAAACATTCCTTGTTAATATATGCATCATCTGATTAAAATTCATAACATCTCTTCTGAAGTCCCCCTGGACATTACGGAGAGAGATTTCTAAGCTCTTTCAAAATAACATCACGTCTTTCATTCAGCGTTGTAGATGCAGATATAAACGCAGTATGTGGCGCTTGAATCAAACTTTGCCTGCAGGGAAAAAGGCTCTGTGAATAGTAAAAGCCAATTTGCTTCGCTGACCTTTTCTTTTAGAAAAACCTTTTTCCATTTCATACTTCCCACTCCCTTTTATTCTTCCTCAGATTGTGGTTATTGAACTCTGCCTCCCAAAACAACAAAGTGACAACATGCCTGAATATTGTATATATATGACAAAAAAGCATTCAGAGAGTGATGCTTACACATATTTGGCTTCTATTTATTTATTTTTATGACTATTTTAAAGTCATAAAAACAGCAGTGTGTGTTAAGTGACATCATATGAAGCACCATTTTAGAGATCATTCTAATATGCTGATGTATTGCTCAAGACAAACTATTATCAATATTGTAAACATTTGTGCTGGTTAATAGATTTGTAGGATGTTTTGATGAATAGAAAGTGAAAAGAGAAAATAATTTATATCAATGTAATGCATTCTTGCTATACAGAAGTATTGATAAATTTAGCTGCCTTCAAACTTTTAGAAGATAATTATGAACATTTCAATTTCACACACTTTTTTGTGCAACATTTGACGTTATACGTCCACATTTAAAAAAGTGGACAGTCAAATGTTTCCAAATGAAATCCTCACCATGATAAAGAACAGAAAATCCCTGTGCCTCATTTGTCCTATCTGAGAAAAAATATAAAATGACGAAGTCTCCGGTGACGTTCACAACGTCCCGTGGTGGATTGCGGCCATCAAATCGCGCCACCACCTGATTGGAGTAGCCATCTAACAGTTCCACCATATCAGTCTGGTCCACAATATTGAAAAAAGTAAAGTTGAACAGAATGACGGAAGCACCCGGAACCTGCAAGAGCAACATAACAAAGATAAGACAGCTGTCAGTATGCCAGATACATATTATGTGTTTTGGCTCTGGCAGGCTCTTTCTCCATTAGGATATTAAAAGCATAATTGTACCTGAATGGTCCAGTAGCAGACCCTGCCAGGTTTGTATTTATCTGGAAAGTCAGGAGAGTAAATTACTGCGGAGGGTGATGTGTAGTTTCCTCCACAAGCGCCTACTTTTGCTATTGGAGAAAAGGTACAGCTTCAGTTATTTTTTCCCTTAACCTGCTTTGCAAAGGTAATAAAACAACTACAAAAACGTACTGTCGAAGACTATGACACGTCCGTCGCCTCCACATGGCTGGGTGTGGTCTCCAAAACACACATGGTTACACTCTGTGCTCGGAGCATCACCGTGACGATGATAATCAAGGTCGTTGCCACAGAAACAAGCGTAGCCTGATTCCATACCGGCGAGCTGGAAAAAAAGACACAAGAATCCACAAATGGTCCGGAATTCATAATTCTCTAATGCCCGGACAATCCAAGGGTGCCGGCCATCAGAAAAGCAAGCAAAATACAATAAATATTGAATTCAACCAACATAGGCAGATGTACAGTACATGATTACATCTTGAAAAAATATAACCTTGTTTTTTTGCAAAGTCATTAACTGGAAAAAAAAGGCAAAATTACAATTACGGGAAATGTTATATAAGTATTTGTATTAATTTTATGTGTATATCTGTAACCCCTACTGTTCGGACCGCCGGCATGAGAGTCGGACGCTCTAACAAGGAGGCTAAAGGCTGCAACCTCTAGCGTCAGTCGCTAGAGCGTCTGACAAAAAAAAGTGAGGTTTACTCGCACAGCAACTACTAGCTGGCCTCTGTTACATACATACATATATATATATATATATATATATATATATATATATATATATATATATATATATATATATATATATATATATATGTATATACACACACACACACACACACATAAACGTTCATGTTTTGACGTTAATTACATTAAATAATTGTTCTACAGTCTATAAACTGTATTTAGTTAAATTACATCCGAAGTAAATAAACACACAAAGAATAAAATGAATCCCTTACTTTACTTTATATATATATATATATATATATATATATATATATATATATATATATATATATATATATATATATATATATATATATATATATATATATATATATATATATATATATATATATATATATAAAGCGCTGACGCTCTGTGATCGTATGTGGCCTGCTCCTTCGTGGCTGAGTTGCTGTTGTTCCTAATTGCTTCCACTTTGTTACAATACCACTAAAGCCTAGTTCAGACTGCACGATTTTCAAACTCGTCGGGTCACTGCTCTTTTCACACTGCATGACTATCTGGGGTATCATTCAGTCACTGCTGTGTTCACACTGCACGATGGTTTGACCACAGAGGAGTTCACACTGCATGACTGAACAAGAGGAAGAATCGCCGACAACTCTCTCTCCGGTGCGCAAACTACGTTTCCCAACTAACTTACACGTGCGATGTAACGAGTAAACAACGCAAGATCACAAGTGCGTCAGACCGCAGTTCTCACGCGAGACTTGGAATTGTTATTAAAAATGATAAACTGCACAAAGTTTGCTTCAAACTGTATGTGCGCTGATTTGTGGAGAAAAAGAAAAAAGATTATGGCGGAAGAAATTGTTGGAGAGACAGAGGGAGCCAGGATTGTGTTCTGCAAAGACAGTTTGAGGTAAATAAACAATTTTGTAATGTGCTGCTGCTGCGGCTGGATGTGCAAATGTTTGGCCTTTGTTTCTGTTTGATAGAATTGTAAATATATCTATTAAAATACTGATATTCTGCTCTATAACTCCTCCCTGAACCTCCTGCTGCCCTGTATGGCTGTCGGTCATCGCCGATGTAATTTTCATTCAGAACGCAGTTCACACAGCAGGAGTTTCAATCGCTGACAGGTCCAGATATTTAGCATGCCAATAAAATTCAATAAAATCACCTCAAAGTTGAGCCTGTCTCCCCGATCATTTTCTAATCCACACCGGTTTATTGTTACGCTTTTGGTTTCTCTCACAATAATGATAATTATTGATGCAGCAACTTTCCATCCTACAGCAGGCCTATCGCTTACGATCTGCTGTGTCTGCTGACGCACTTCCTCTGGCACGATAATCGTAATAATATTTTGTAGTGTGTGATGCTCCTCGATTTTCAAATCTTGTAGTGTGAGCATATTTAAGATTTAAGTCAAGAAAATCTGCAAAGATTCTCCTGAAGTGTGTGCTGCAACAGATTTTACAATCGGATAGGATTTTAAAACTCCTGTAGTGTGAGCCAGGCATTAACAGTTGTCCGTGGAATATTTGGTATTGAGAAATTTCATGAATGGACTTATGGACTCATGCTTGATTTTAAACATCTGTTGCCATGGAAGTGATTGGAACAGCTGAATTCAATGATTTAGAGGGGTGTCCCAATACTTTTGGCAATATAGTGTATAAGCACATATTACGTGAACAAACTTTTATGTTAGATGTGATTACTTGCGATTAATCGATTTGACTGAAGTATATAATACTACAAAATGGGTAGCATTCCTGTGATGTACTATTATGCATTTTTTTATATATTTTTTTTATTTTTAATGTAGTAAAGATGTATTATATTAGTACAAATCTAATGAAATCACCATTAAAGATAATGGGAATTATAAAAGAAATAAAGCTTAATGTTTTTTACATTTTTAAAGCTTGCATAAATGTAGACTTTATGCAAAATACAATTTCTTACTTAACTTTTTTTTTTTTTTTTTTTGGATGAAATGTGATTGTATGCAAGACTGACATGTTTGTAAGATTTTCCCATAAGAGGTAGTAACGTGTTTTATAAAATAAATAATTCTATACAATCTGAGTGGACTAGCCGCTTTCAAAAGTAACCTATGTAAGCGTGACCACACCAAACAAAACTCTTTAAATGTGTATAATCACTTTAATGCATCCTTCTGTTTTATCACTTCCTATTTTATGCATTTCCCATGGTGAATTGGTACCTTGTATCTTTGGTTGCGGCAGAAGCTGATGCAGTTCTGAATGGTGAGTTTGTTGGAGGTCTGGTAGCCTCCGGACAGAGGTGTTGGATCGCCACTGTCCTTAAAACAGCCTAGATTACCAGGCACTGAAAGAGAAAGAGAGGGAGATATATCACAAACAATGTAAACATTAAAAAAAAATTACTGGAAACATGACATGGGTATAACAGGGCCTCATATGCCCATATAGAAATTTCGTATTATCCGCTTTTAAATCCAGTATAACAGAAACACTTGCAAATCATTAACTCTCCTCTGCCGGTAAATGGTCTGGAAACGTGTCTTAAAGACTGAGGTGTTTTATGAACTATGATTAAAACAGCACGCATGGCCCAAACAGTGTGAGAATGGAGTGTGCTCTGTATGTGACTAAACCTCATCCTAAGGGAATGCGCAGATGGATTCTGGGTGGGGGTGGGGTGGGGGGGTGTTAATTATGAATTGAATGAGGTCTCAGGGTGAGAGAACACAGAGGTCAGAAAGACAGACAGAGGGTGTTGGAATCTAGAAAATGTCTGAAAGTCCATGTCAGTGCCATTAAGTGTGTGTGCTATTGTCTACATGACACAACTAGAAACCAGCTCGCCAAGCAGCCGAAGACCTTCTTAAACCAATAAGTTCAGTATAAGCTGTTTTTTCCCCCCTTTTCAGCATGGATAGACTAATGGATAGCAGGAGTGCAGAGATAAAGAGCAAATAGAGCTGGGGTGTTATGGCCAAAAATAGTATCACAATGTCCATACAATATCAATATTCATCATACTATTCGTTCAATAATGGGGAAGGAAATGCTTTCCACATATTTTGACCCACAAACCTTGCGAATGAATGCAAACCTGTTTTTTTACTTGTAATGCATTACCCCCAACAGTGCTCAAATGTACTTCGTATTGATAATAATATTATTATTTATATAGAGATATCATACAACCAAGATATTTTTTCATCCATGTTTTAAATGTATGCAGTTATTTTGTGCAGCATCTTATTTGACATACAAATGCACATGACAGCAAATAAATTGTTAATTGTACAGATGTGAGTTTGCCTTACTTTCAGCTTGAGAGACTTATTCAGTTCACTTTTGGTGTGAAAGGGCCTTCACATTGGCTGAAAGTAGAACTTTATTATTAAAAAAATAAACAAGCAAGCCCAGTCCAGGAGAGAAAAAGTAATGCAAAAGTAATGTAATGGATTACGTTACATAAAAAAGTAACTAAGTAACGCATTTAGTTATTTTTTTAGGGAGTAAAGTAACTTTCCCCAACACTACATATTAGTATACAGTAGTGATATATTTCTGTCATAACTTCTTGAAGTTAAACCAAACAATTATTTTGAGAGTTTATTGTGAAGACCTTTGTGAAAAGTTTGTGAAATGACTCTCAAAGCAACTGTAGATAAAGTTAATGTCCTCATACAATGAGACGGCATATGCTGAAAACACTGTGAGCGTCACATGTATGTGAGTTTGTGTATCAGACGAAAAAGTGTCATGAATTCTGATATGACTGTTCAGACTGCAGTCGCATTAAAAAAAACATCAGACCTGTGTTGGATTTAGTACCACATATGGAAGTTGCCAAAATTGGAATTGGATTCCATGTGGCTTGTGCTGTTCACTATGTCATGAGAACAGATCTGAGTCACGTGAGCAAAAAAATCATATTTGGGCAGCATTTACCTGCAGTCTGAACATAGCCTTAGCGAAATGCATGGAATGGCTGATGTTGTGTTTAATTCAGACTTGTGCTGAGATGTGTTCTTGGAGAGTTATTGGCTGATAGGTGAATCCAAATCCAGTAAAAATGTCCAGAGCTTATTATTGTCATTGCAATCTCGATATATCACAGTTCTCCACCCAGAAAAACATACTGCATAGCAATGTGCTAAAACCATTGAGAACACACCATATACAGAGGCATTCAACACACACAAATACATGCCTTATATGTAAAAAAAAACAAAAAAATGAATGGATGATTGGGATTTGTTTGTGTGAATATAAGTGTATCTGTTCTATCAGAGGAGTTTTGAAGATCCATTTGGATGACAGCGTAGGTTAAATAGTGAAAGGTTTGATTGCAGACTGGTGATAAGGATTAAAAGAACCCTCTCAGACAGTCCAGAACTCTCCAAGAACACATCTCAGCACAAGTCAGCACTTGCACAGGCCCTTGTTCCGCTCGCTGGATACAAAGAAAAGTTTTGTTTTCAAAGGGATACACGTTGGAGCCAACTCAGGCCACACACACACACACACAAACACACAGGCAATTACACATTCTGTTTCTCTGTGTCTGTGTGAAAGTGTTTTGCTGAAATATTTCATGCTGTTTGATGAACAGTGAAATTACAGCAGGAAAAGTTTAATCGTGTTTATGCAGTCAGTTAAAACGCAAACACACAGAATAACCACTACAACACATTGTGACAGTAAACTTCATCTCCATATAATCAGATTTCGAGTGGATTTGTTGAAAATATTCAGAAACAAAGCAATTGTTAAAGGCAATGTCAACTTATAAATACTGTACAGTATTTAAGGAGTAAACTTTTATAACATTTTTCTCTGAAATCCATGTTTGTTACAATTTCTTGATCCCAAAACACGACCATTTTACACCATCTCAATGACCTTTAAAATGAAATAGGCTGCTTACCTTTAAGAAACATTTCTATATACCCACATACCTGTTCAAATGTCTGGGGTTGGTATGATTTTTACATGTTTTTGAAAGATATCTCTTACGCTCGCCAGTCGCCAACTGCATTTATGTGAAATATTATGATTTCAGATAACAGTTTTTAAAATTGTATTTATTCCTGTGATCCAAAGGTGAATTTTCAGCATCATTACATCATTCTTCAGTGTCACATGATCCTTCAGAAATCATTCTAATATGCAGATTTTCTGCTCAAAAAATATTTCTTTTCATTATCTGTGTTTAAAATAGCAGTGATGCTTAATATTTTTGAGTAAACCGAAAAATATTTTCAGTATATTCTTTTAATGAATAGAAAGCTTAGCGTTTATTTGAGGGTATGTTTACATGACACAACAACGATGTAGGCTACTAAAAACAGAAGAGTTTTCCTTTGTGTTTTTCGTGCACAGACAACAACATTGTTAGAACGATCCCCATTAACACAGATCTGCGGAAAGGACAAAAAAACTGTTTTATGCTTTAGGTCATTAGATGGCATAATGTTCTCGGAAAAAAATATCGTTTGGGGGGGTAAAATGTGTGTTATTTTGGCAAGGTTGCCTTCTAAAATTCCCATTCATGCGTCTATATATCACATAATAGTCACTTCAATCCGCGGACATAGAAAACAACCCACGGAAAAAAAAAACCTAACATAATGCGTCGCTTCGTTGCTCTGATTGGTTGTAGGTCTATCCAATTGAGGTCTTTCCTGGTTCGGTTGAAACACGCCCCATAATCACAGCTAATATTAATGCATCATTAATACATTTGTAGCATATGCCAGGACTGTTTGTTATTTGCATCTTAGGTTCCTTAAACAGTCTGGGTAGATGTTAAATCATCAGTATATAAAAAAAATAAACATCTAATATGCTCTGTTTGACAGATTGTGTTGCATAATAAAAACAAAATTGCACTTTCACTGAAGACTAACTAGGCTCTTATTTCCTATAAGACAATTCAGTTTTCCTTTGTATGGAAATATACTATTATAGTAGTATTCAAAATGACCATAACATAAATGTTATCTATAGACTAAGTAGAGTTCAATAGGCAAAGACACTGAAACTTTCCTGCTTGTCTAAACACAGACATGTACAATATAATCCACAGTCTGTTCCTCTTATTAATCAGAGTGTAAAAAACACCACAAACTGCAGTGCAGCGTGTTCCACCCCCTCATAAATCTGCAACAATGTCCACATGAGCGGTGTCGAGTCAAATACAGGCCTGTTCTAGTGGACTGGATCTGAAGATGATCCATCGCTGCCAGCGAGGAATTCTGGGTGGAAATTAAATGGAAGACTGCATGTAATTATGATCGTTAGATAGAGGACAAAAGCCTTAATTACACTGATATGCTTTTACAGAGAACAGAAAGTCATTTTTCACTCTTGGATGCCTGGAGAAGAGGGGGGTTGGGGGGAGAGAAATTTTTCTTGGCTGTTCCTTTGCCACTTCAATGGCAATAGCTCTGAACTTGAAAGCAGGACATTCTGCTCTCCAGGGCTCATGCAAGATTAAAGACCGCAGGTCTTCTGCTTCTGACAGAGTGATTGTACTTTACCATCAATTTATCTGTCCTTAACCTCTCATCACGCACCAGGGTTTGCTTCCCCCTGCACAAAAAAGGACTCATCTCTTCCACCAACACAGCTGCTGTTTTTAGGCAATGCCATGTTTTTTTAGTTAACTTACCTCAGAAAACTTCAAAAGAGAATTGCAGAACGTACCTCATGCAGTTAAGATGTGCTGAACAAGGGTAACAACTGCAAATATCCATGCTTTAAAAGTAATACAATCGACTTCAAAGTGCAGAGTGGAATTTGAAGATTTTATAAGGCGCTTGGCTGGCGAACGCAATGGCATTACGTGTGCTAATGTGCCTCGTTTAGACTGGCTCGCATCCAGATACGGCTTTCAGGAAACACACACTTTCACAATGGAAAGATGCAACACACACACACACACACACACACACACACACACACACACACACACACACACACACACACACACACACACACACACACACACACACACACACACACACACACACACACACACACACACACACACACACACACACACACACACACACACACACACACACACACACACACACACACACACACACACACACACACACACACACACACACACACACACACACACACACACACACACACACACACACACACACACACACACACACACACACACACACACACATCTATTTTTTACAGGCCTGCATCTGCATCTCAACATGGAAAGAATTGGGAGACTTAAATTAAACACAGTTGGGAATGTGGCTGGTTCCACTGCTGAAATACATAAAATTATTAAATGCTTCACAAAAACACAGTGATATTTGATACTATGCAGGCCCATGATGAAATATCTATTCAGTGTTTGTTTTTAGGTTGCCGCTGGTTTGATTGGCGTTAGGGGCAGCCAAGGAACACCCGTGACATTTACAATTGAGCCCTTTGAGCAAGACACCTGAGTTAGTTCGGAGTAAATCGCTTTAGAGGAAAACTATCTGCTAAATGACAAAAGAAAGAAAAACTCACTTTACTCTGATGTACAGCTTACAGGAATAGATCGTAACAGTTTGAAAAACACGCTAGATTACGATCTCATTCTAGCAATGGCTTCTGACTGTTTGAAAAATGGCAGTGGCCTTTTAATATCGCAAGTAGCTATGAAGCTAAAAAATGCAATACAAAAGTATTTTACCTATGTAAATTCGATAATAAGGAATTTTCAGATTATTGGAGAAATTCAAGTACAACCTTTATTTTTTTTGTGAGGGCACAGACTCAGCACAGACCCAGCTGTTATCCCAACTAACAAGAAATGTTCTCAGAACTTTGGCTAAAGTTCCGACAAGGTTACAAACAAACCTTTTTACAGTAACATTTATACTGTAGAATGTTAGTTCAAAGTTATCTGGTCTTTAATAATGTTCTTAAAACATCAGCACAAAAGCGTCATTTATAAATCGTTTATGGAATGTTTTTTTTTTTTTCCTTTGGAAAGTTTTAGTTGGAAGTTGTCTAACTTTTTTTTAATCTTACTACTTGTTCTTGTTATAAGATTCAAAGTTAGCAGTAAAGTCTCAGCCTCGGTTGTCAAGCACACAAAATTGGAAACACTTCAGGAATTTCGAAGTCATCTGTCGCCTTTAGCCTGGAAACAAAATATAGTGTGATGTCAAACCCCCTCCTTGAAAAATAACGCTGTCTTGTTTACAACGGTGACAATGAGCTTTAATCAGGATCAACTAAACGCTGGGTTTTCAACAGTACGTCAAGCCTGTAAAGTTTGTGGCGTAGACTCTTTAAAATACGTCCAAGAGTTTTACCCACCAGACTGTTATTGTAGGGACATCAGCATGACATTTTCACGCCCCTAAACATGACACAGAAGAAAACTGTGATTGGTTGCTTAACATGTCAGATGGCCTCTGGGCGGTCCTTGACCAATGAAAGTCTAGAGCTTCTGCCGTCAGTCTGAAGGTCTGGCTATGCGAGACTAACTAGATAAAGATCTAGGTGCAAGATACATTGCAACAGCTGAAGAAGACAATATATCATCTCTGAATTAACATAATTTGATACATTATTAATTAATAATGATTAATTAAGCATATTGTTGCTGCCAAGCTGGAATGTAAAAAAAAAAGAAGCAATTGGGGTACATTTTGATTTCATGTCCAGTATGGTTATTGTTAACTAAAATTATTACAAATTGTATTTGTACCCTCAACCAAACCCTAATCCTACTCTAACCTGTTCTTAAGTGCAGCAGAATTTTTTTGTAACCGTGGCTAGATCTGTGCCGTGCCACAATTCTGTCTGAACTCTTCAGGCAGTTCCTTTAACCTCATGATTCTCATTTGCTCTGACATGCACTGTGAGCTGTAAGGTCTAATGTAGACAGGTGTGTGGCTTTCCTAATCAAGTCCAATCAGTATAATCAAACACAGCTGGACTCAAATGAAGGTGTAGAACCATCTCAAGGATGATCAGAAGAAATGGACAGCACCTGAGTTAAATATATGAGGGTCACAGAAAAGGGTCTGAATAGAGGGAATGCACGTGACGTCATCGTCAGCTTGAGCGACTGTGATTACGCCCTGCTGAGTGGCAAAAAGACTGAGAGGCAGCATTGGTTTACCGCGCAAATGCAGCGAAAACACACAAAACCAGGCCTGGCGCCAGAGGGGGTGTAGGGGAGGCTTGACCACGGACCCCATGAACATCGCTGTTCCAGACTAGAGATGGACTTTATAATAGCGTGTCATTTTCACACTCAAACCACTGCCACCTGTTGCTGCTTCTGCTTTTAGAGTGAAACACTGCCCATAACTGCTTGTCTAGGATCTGTAATCCTCTGTAAGAATTCGTAATAACTGCATATTATCAGCGAAAAGAAGCTAGCAAAAGATCCAGTGTGCATCTGTATTTGCACTCGTCAAATGATTACATTTTCAACGTGTTTTCGCCTCGGTGAGTAATGTAGCCAATCACCGACATGTTTGTAGACTTCTACATCGCAGTTGGCCAATCACATGTGTTGAATTTGGAATCAACTCACCGCTCGAGTGTTTGTCCAGGTGCTGAGTTCAGTTAACACACAAGTCAATCCTCCGTAAGTGCAGACATTGTGAAAATAAGAGATTCATTGTATACTAACTTCATTGCGGAACTTTGTGAGATTGCGTTTATTGAATGAGTGACAGCTTTTAGTGAATATAAAGTATATTGCCACTACACACTTCAAAACACTGACCCATCCGCATGCGGGGATCGCTCGAAAAATGTGATGAATAACAGTTATAAACATTCATGTCAAAATCAGGCTCATAAAAATGTCAGGAAAACATGATTCCTGGCTGCATGTCATTATCCATGGATCACGGAATCTTTGGTAAGTTGTAAGGATCATTTGCTCTGCTCGGGTTTTGCTCTATTAAATCCAGTCAGGCAGCCGCTCTTCTGCCACTCAGCCCCGGCTGAGGAGGCGTGTTACGGAGGGAAAGTGACGTTGATGCGTTTCCTCTATACTTAGAGTCCTGAAATGTGATTTTTCAGTTTTTCTTTTTGTTGTTAAGTTTTTGTTTGTGTTTTTATAAATATCAAATAAAGTGAACTAAAAAAAAGGAAATAACATGACAAAACCTCAAGCTTTTGTTCAAGATCTTCACCAAAAATGAGTGCACCTCTTGATGCAAATAAGGTTGTGATGCCATTTCCATCAAGAGGTACATTCATTTTCCATCAAGATCTTGTATAGACAATGAAAGAGTCTAGCACTCTGTCAAGTCTCCTCCAGCACACCCTTTCAATGAATTTAAGGTCTGGACTCAGAGATGCCAATTTATGTGTGTTTACTCTCCCTCCAAACCATTCTTTCACAGTTTGAGCCTGATGATCTTGACATTGTCATCCTGGAATACGGCCATGTAGTGTCTTCCGATGATGGTGTTTAAGAAATGAAAAGCTACACACTCCATCAATTGGGAGTAGAAGAAGTTTTGCCAAACGTACTAAAACCATAACAATCACTGCAATAATAATCCAATCATTGTCTCTAAAGCATATGCCTATTTAAATCCAAACAGAAGCTGTTTCAGTATATAAATAATACTAAAACAACACGTATGATGACTTAAATGGCCCAATACCTCAGAAATGTTGAGGTAGCCTGGCTGTACCACTTGTAGCATGTACTTATCGATAACTTTTCCAATTTCAACCCAGATCCTTAATCATAAGGCCACGGCACTCGTGAATTATCCTCAATAACCCTCTTCTGAAGAGTGACAGTTCCACTCTCACCTTCAAAAACTCTACAGCGGCAGTAAATACCACTGATATTCTCTTAAGCTCTCTAGAACCGCCGATATTGTTCAGAGCAGAAACGATGGTCTCTGGCCTTATATTGCACATCATATCTCAGCTGTGGTGAGTCATCCATGCTTTTCACAATTCAGATTTTCATTATTGCAGGGCTTGATGGGGGTGACGCAAGAGTGAAAGACGTGTCACAAGTCCACTGAAGCAGAGAGGCAGACATAATAGCGCTCAAAAGGAGAGCGAAAGAGAGAGACTGACAAAAGGAAGAAGGAAAGAAACACCCAGATAACAAACACAACAACATCAAACGCTGCAGATCTTGGCAAATGCACTTGGCAGAAACAGCGGATAAGCGTGTCTGAGAGGGCCTCTTTCTCTTTCCCTCTTTCATTCTCTCTCTGTGTTATTAAAATAAGGTAATTACAGACATAAATTCAGATGACATCTGCGGTGCATTTTTTCCTCTTTCTTTTTGCAGAGGATTGTGGGTGTTTCTTTTTTCCAAAATACATTCATAAGTTTCTGTGCCACACCCTGCAGACTCTGCCAGGAACACTTTGAGTTGAGAGCTGAGATACACTTGAGGAGAGGAGGTGAAATAATAAAGAGATGCCTTGTTATTGCTAATAAGACAGTCTGTCTTTCTGAATGTTTAAAGGGATAGTTCAGCCAAAAATGTAAATTCTGTCATCATATATTTACCATGTTGTTTAAAACCTCTATGGCTCTCTGTCTTCTAGAGAACACAGCTCTTTTCCATGTACTGTAATAACTCTCTAGACTCTCTACACAACCATTAAGGAAATGTTTTTCTTTTAAAGAAATTAATCATTTTATTCAGCTAGGCTGGATTAAAATGGCCAAAAGGGACAGTAAAGACATTAATGTTACAATAATGTCATATTCATCAAAGAATCCTGAATATTTTTTAAGCAGCACAACTGTTTTTAACATTGATAATAATAAGCATTTTATTCTTGAGCATTCTTGAGAATGATTTCTGGAGTATAATGCGATCATGTGAGTAATGACATCACAGAAGTGAATTACATTTCTAAAATGTAATACAAACTATTAAACTATTTTAAAAAACTGAAAACACAAAAAATACACCACATAATACTGTTTTACTGTATTTTTGATAAATGTAGCCTTTGTGAGCAATAAGACATTTCCTTAAAAAAAAATGTTGCACATTTTTTAGTGTATATATTTATTCAAAATCTGATTTATTATTTTTTGTTGACCGTTTTTGTGAACAGAGTCAACTGATTCTTTGAAACAATGTAAATTAGAATGATTCACTCATTACTTCTCCTGACTTGAAGTTTCAATCTGTTCATCATACACTGCATATGGTTCCAAAAGTTGTGCAGACTACTTTTATGAGATTTTAAAGAGGTTTTGCATCCATTTTCCTTTCCAATTCAAAACTTTCTTGTGTTGCACAGTTTGGAAAGTGAGTAAACAGATTCTTTAGTGGTTTAATTAGTATACTCTAAAATCATTATTGTGAAAGTAAAAAAAGCTAAAAATGGGGTACAGAAAATGAAATAACACAATACACTAATAATGATGATGATAAGATCTCGACCAGAGAGTATATTATATTAGAGTATAAGTATATTTTTCCTTAAGTCTGTGTGCATTTCTTCGTAAGTTGAATACAGAAGGCAATCCGCCGTAAGCGAGATATTTTACATTATAACGTTTCAAATATAGATATTTTTCTTACACAAACACATTACTTCGCTTCAGAAGGCCTTTATTACCCCCCAGAGCTGTGTGGAGCACTTTTATAATGGATGGATACATTTTTTTGGGCTTCCAATTTCACTGCCATTATAATGCTTGGATTGACCAGGACATTTTTATATAACTGATTGTATTCGTCTGAAAGTAGAATGTCATATACACCTAGGATGGCTTGAGGGTGAGTAAATCATGAGGTAATTTTCCTTTTTGGGTGAACTATCTCTTTAAGCATGTTGTCTTACGGACATAATAAAGCTCCTACAGATAAGAAATCTATATTAACAGTCTAATTTTGTGAAGTCTGCATACACAAACCCACATAGCACTAGCTCCCACCACATCAGCAAGTTTATTCCACAGACGTATTCCTCTGGCTGTTGCAACACAAATTCATTAACACATCTACAGTCTTGCCAACACCCAGTGCTCTCAAGGGCCGCTCACACTGACAGCAGTTTTATTGCTGGAGGTCACTTAGTTGCTGTATTGTTGGCTGTAGTAGGCGTTCCTGTTGCTCAATGCTTTAACTTTACTGGTGGGCTGACAGTATCAACGAATTAATCAAAATCTCTTGAAATGCCCATGAGTTTTTATTATGCTCAGGTAGGTGGGCAGATACAAATCACAGAAGAACTTCTAGCCTATTTTAACTAACTAGTGGTTTGTTAGTGGTAGCTGAACTAGTGGTTGATTGAACTGCTATATACAGTATATAGTAAAATTATATATTTTTATATATTTAATTTTATTTTTTTAATTTTATATAGTTTTTGTATTGTATTTAGGGAGCAGGATGCTTGATGACAGAAACAATAATGGCAATTAAATACACAAAAAGTAAAAATAAAACTGATTAATAACATATTAACAGATTATTAAAATAATAAAATAATAAAATAAAAAACAAAAAACAAATACTGATATTTAGGGAGCAGGATGCTTAATGACAAAAACAATAGTGGCAATTATATACACAAAAAGTAAAATAAAATAAAAAACGGATTAATAATAGATTATTAAAATAAATAAATAAATACATAAATTAATTAATTAATTTTTAAAAATACTGATATTTAATGAGCAGGATGCTTGATGACAGAAATAACAGTGGACATTAACTACAAAAAAAAAGATTAAAAAAAGATTTTAAAAAAGATAAAAAAAATTAATAACAAATAAAAATATTAACAAAATAAAACACTGATATTTAGGGAGCAGGATGCTTGATGACAGAAATAATAGGGGCCATTAAATACAAACAAAAAATAACAACAACCAAAAAAAGATTAATAACAGATTAACATATTATTAATAAAATGTATTTTATTAATAACATATTAATCTGTTATTAATCTTTTTTTGGTTGTTGTATTTTTTGTTTTTATTTAATGGCCATATGATATTTAGGGAGCAGGATGTTTGATGGCAGGAAAATAGTGGCCATTAAATCCACTAAAAATTAACAAAAAATAGATCAATAACAGAAAAATAAATTAATATAATAAATAATCACTTATAAAATGTTTTTACATAAAAAAATAATTTGGTAAATGTAGCGTTTATTTAAAATTACTATTTCAAAATCGTAATTTCTGGTCATTTCTGGTTTCTGTCAGTATGAACAGCCATTCAGGGACACACAGTGCAGTCTGGGTAGAGGAGGGTTTTTAACCTCTAGCAATTATCTAGTTTTAGTACTGCATTTCACAGTTTGGTGTAAAACACCTATAAAATGACTATATTAAGCATCTGGGGTTTGGTGATTTGTTGGTAAATCATTCAAAAGAGTCCTCACATCCTCTTTTCTTCTTTTAGATCGGCATGTCTGTCATTAATTCAGATACTAAAGTTGTGTTCCTGTTTTGGCAGGCTCCCTCCTGTTACAGACACACTTATCCAGCCCAGAGTACATGTGTTTTGGTTTAACTTTTTTTTTTTTTAGTCGTCCAGTTACAACAGCTGGATCTGCTTCGGAGTGAAATTAATTTGTTGATGTTGTGGATCATTCCATAAAAAACAGACTATTAATATGCTTTCATTTTCTGCTCGGGGGATTTGACAGTGTAGCTTTGTTTACGAGGCAGGCGTTTCTGACTGAGTTTCTGTTTGTGTTATGCCGCACTTTACCCATGACCCTTGTATCAATCATACATTTAGCAGCTGAGATTTACACTGGGAAAGAGAAAAAAGTAAGAATCAAAGGAACAAGTCAACGGGGTCGTTTCAAACATTTTGAGTATAAATCTTCAGTTGGAGTACAACATACAAGGAATACAAACAATACCAACGGCCCTTTAACGGGGGACACATGAGCCCTGCTGCGCAACTTCACGGCATACTTTCCCATGTCATGCATCTGCAAGGCGGCGAGCACATTGCATTAGTCGTGCATGAGGCCGTGTTACGACACACTTGAGGCCGAGATCAATGCTTTTCACCGCCATGCCCTTCAGGGAGTGACTGCATGCTTAATTAAAGACTGAGGGAGGCGTTCTCAATAGAAACAGAATAATTAAAGTGTTTTCAGAGAAGTGGAGAATAACAAGAATGAACAGCGAAAAGAGCTGTATACATCTCATCTCTCAACCCTCGCTGGACCTGCCCCGGGTCATGAGGTACGGCGGCCCAAAGAAATTAGAGAGACAGAAGAAAATAAAAAAATAGCACCTGTCTTTGTTCTCCCAAAAGACAAGAGGGTCCATCAACATCTGCTGGGGGGTGGGGAGAACAGCAGTTTGGCCTTTGTTATCTTGCCATTTAGATTCAAACACCCACACAATCTTCCTCTGACAAGTACGTTCACAGCAAACATTCAAATCTGCGTTTGCGCTGCCGCTGACCCAGAGAGAGCAGTTGTCATGTATAGGTCTCTTCAACCACACAGTATTATTATTTCTGTGTTACAATAATTTAAATTATCACAGACATACTGGGATAAAAATGTACAGGCTCGATGTAAACACTGACGTCTACAGAAGTGAAAATAATTTAAATAAAGATTGTATCAATTACATTGTTACACCAGTAGTTGGCGACAAGTGACTGTTAATAAACGCATTCATTCATGAGATTTATTCAAAAATGCTTATTCATTCTTGTCTGGCTATCACCAGACCAATTTCAATTTAAGAGAAAGAAAGTGGCGTGCTAAACGAGCATAATAAACCCAGCCTGATCTGCCGGCAATTTGATTTCGACCTGCAACTCATTTTGGAAACCTGTACATTCATTTCTACTGCTTCTGTTACACTTTTGCGGGAACCAATCACAGACTGGCTTATCCACCTGGTGCGCTATTGGTGGGTTTAACATGATGACTGATAGAGAAGCGATGGGTCGTTGCCCGTTGATCCCGCCTCTTGTGGTCTGATTGGTTGAAGGACTATCTAACTGCATTCAGAGTCATTTGAATAATGCTCGTTTATCACACCTCCTGTGCAGTAGAAAATACAGAGCAGACTCCCCAAAACAATATTCAATCTTAAATTGAGCTTGGTCTGTTGATAGCCAGAGAAGCAGCAATTAACATGTTGTCAGAACCTCTAGTAAATTACATGTTATTTTGTTCAGTTGTCTATTTAGAATCGTGGGAGAAATGTGATCTCTAAACAAAACAATTTTTTTTGTGATTCTCTATTTATTCATAACATCCATTTAGCGAAACAAAAACATACAGCCCAACCACTTAAGTCAGATTCCCTTACCAAGGACTATTGTGAGTCAGTTCTTTTTTCGGAGTAATAAAAAAAAGAGCACATCCAGTACAATCTCAGTTGTTCGTTTTAGTGAATTAAACACATCAAGCTAATACTTCCCTACTATATAAAGCGTGAAAAACACTACGCCCTAATTCAAAAAATTCAAAAAACAGTAGGCAAAAAGTCCCCGGATGACTTACTACTTCCAGAGATTCTGAAGTGTGTATAAGGTCAGCCGGATCTCACGAAAATGCATATAAATAGTACGAGTGTGCAATGTCGTGGAATGTATACGGCAAAACTCATATTGGCGTGTCTATGCCACACTGTTTTTTGCGTGCATATGATACGCACATTATGGCATATTATACATACAAACCCCCCACCCCACTACCCTAAACCAACCCAAGAGCGTGTCATACATATGAACCCCCCACTTTATGGAGTATTATCAGCCGGATCTCACGTGTCATATACGCCATAAAGTGCGTATCATATGCACGCGAAAAACAGCGTATCATATGCACGCCAAAATGAGTTTTGCCATATACATTCCACGACATTGCACACTCGTACTATTTATACGCATTTATGTGTGATCAGGTTGAGTATTATACATACAACCCCCCCACCCCACTACCCTAAACCTATCCAAGAGCGTGTCATATATACGCCATAAAGTGCGTATCATATGCAGGCGAAAAACAGCGTATCTTATGCACGCCAAAATGAGTTTTGGCGTATACATTCCACGACATTGCACACTCGTACTATTTAAACGCATTTACATGTGATCGGGTTGATAAGGTGGACATTTTTCAATCCCATGAGGCCACAGAAGAGAATTTATGAATGGAGGTCAAGTGGCGCTCTTAGGTTTTGTTATTATGACAACATGGTGAATGTAATATGTCCAGATTACATTCATACTATATAGAACATACTTTTTAAACGGTCGGGAAGTAAGATTAAAATCAAATGTAGTGTACCTGCTCCGACATATGTGATTTCGGATGCAGTGTTTTTTTGTTTTTTTTGTAAGGCTCGTGTTATTTGATTTAATCAGAGTAGTTACTGAATTGTTGTTAATATATAACATTTAGTTTAAAGGAACTGTATGTAAGAAATATATTTAAATTAATCATCAAATGATATGCCCTGATATGTCACAAGACAAGAAATCATGTTAATTTCCAATACATATATCACTGACAACAGTAGTCCGGCCAGGATATTGTCATTTAAAAGTTGTTGTTGCAGCCCTCAACTGATGTTGATATTGACATGTTGTGTTTTGGCCTGAAGCTCCGCCCTCCACCTATCGACCAATCACGAAGTCAGTAGTGTTTGGGCATCCGGGTTGCCAGATCTGCTCTAGTTACCACAGCTGCAGATACAAACGTTCCTGCTGATCCTGCAGCCTATCTGGCAACCTCGAGTCAGGGGGGAGCGGGAGAGGGGATACACTGCTCTACAGTAATTTAAAAATGATTGCAGAATGAGTTTTGGCCAGAATCTTACATACACTTCCTTTAAGATATGAGTGTTGGCAGTAGCATTTTATAAAAATGACCACATAAATAAATATTTAAAAAAGAAAATAAAGTAATACTGTATAATTAAAACTATGTTTAAGAAAAAAAATCTATATTTTAAAGTAAACTACTAAAAAAAACATGAATGAAATTGGAATTGAAAACCAGAATGACTGTACTATAGATTTGATTGCCAAGGCTATCTGTCAGTAAATGTGGCACTGAAACCAATCTTCTCATCTGTTATTGCATGAGGTTAAAGAGCAAATCCAAACATCACCCTGAGCCAACCATCACACACAAACCCGTGACTGAAAACTCAGTATGATCATTGATTAAAAGGACAAAAATACACCTTTAATAGATAGTGTTGCTGTTCGCTTTAAGAAAATAAACCATCTATGAGGAATGCAGCTGGGTCTCTTATGACTCACTGTTAACCATCCCAATTATTTGGCACTAAACCTACATGCTGAATATTCACATACTGTAAATGTGAAACATGATAACCACCCCTAGTTAATATGCATACTGAGTCATTTAAATCAGTGCTAACAGTATAAATAAACATCAAGCCCCTCTGCTACAGACAGGAACGCTTTTCTAGATATTATAAACTAATACATAATTGTGTGTGTGTGTGAAGGTTTAGCAAAAAAAACTAAAAGTCTGCAGAAGGTTAACATGATTAAAACAGGTTATTGTTATTCAGAGAAGACGCAAAAAAACACCAAAACAGAACAAACAAAGGAGAAAATCTATCTCTCTCTACGTGCTGCAAAGATAAGTGTCATTTTGCACATGACAACGTGCCCAATGGAGATTGGGGCAAATTCTGTTCTTTCATCCCATGTAACAAATAGGAAAACAGCCTCAGGTGCATGTACACGTGTCGATTGTGATGCTACAATTGCGCCGACTGCTTTCTGATTTTACAGCATAGCGTATGCCTGAAGCTAAAAAGTCCAACAAATCGCCTTGCTTTCATTGCCAACATTGTGGGCATCGTGGCTTCAGGGCACCACCCAAGACCTATCTAATGATATCCAAGCTGAAACAGGAGCGTGTGGAGGACTTTACTTGATATGGGCGATGCCCTGAGAGCTGACGAGAATCTGGGACATGAAAAAACAACAAAAAAAAACAGATGGGTTACAAGATGGTACATTCAAACACATTTACGGTAAACCAGACTCAAACCAGTGAACCTAACACACAAGACAACTGGCTGTGACAAAAGCTGTCCTAAATTTGCCGTTGAAGACAGTCTCAGCCCAGAGGGTCAATAGCTGGGTGGGCTTTGTTAGCTCCACTCAGGCACAGAGATAAGGGGCATCCAGACAGATTAATGTGTGTATGGCACTTTTGGGAAATGGGGTCAGTGAATGCAGTCGTACTGGACAGTGAGTACGGAGATGGAGGAAAATTAAAGCTAAAGTCACGCTTCACAACCCTGAGATGGGCTGAGAAGCCGGGCTCAATATGTGTTTGAAAAAAATGAAAAAATTGATGAATGTCCATAAACAACAATCCTTACTTTATCTTTACAAAAGATTTTCCTTAAAAAAATAAAATAAAAAAAAGTTATGCCATGATTTTTAGGAAAAACTTTGGCTTAGGATGGAAATAACAGAAGTACGTCTATATCATTATCCAAAATGTTGATCTTTCAGCTAATTAAATATATTAAATACACCGCTGTTCAAAAGTTTGGGGTCCGTAAGACTTTTTAAATGTTTTTGAAAGTCTCTTATGCTTACCAAGGCTACATTAATTTACTTCATTGGAATGGTACAAAACTTGGTCAAAAGCGACCGCATTGGAAATTAATGGAAGATGAATTTCATCTAGTGGAAACGTTTGGTACTGTGGCCAAACAAAATCTTACTGAAAGCTAATTGTTTGAGATATCAAGTTAAAATTTGGAATGCAACTTGTTTAGATTCATGGCTTTGATTGTCTTGCAGTTCTGCAATTCTGAAACTTAAAAAAAACTATATTTTTTTAACTTCAGCAATAACTTGCCACATGTCGTCTTTGAAAAGAGATCAAACTTAAGTCTGTGCTCTAAAGCATTCAAGATTTACAACAGTTTAAGTTGGACATTTCATCTTCAGATCTATGCTCAAAAACAGAATAAATGGATTATAACTACAGCATAAATGTAATTTAGTACAATAAAATATGAAATAAAAACATTAAACTAAATATAGTACATTCATTTATTGATGAAGAAAAAACAACCTGTCATTTTTTGACCGCCACGCAAAGACCACCAGAGAGTTCAATGGTACATTAAGCTTGAATTGCTCCATTGGTCATTAAATGCATTAATTCTTAAATTGAGCTAAATTTACATTTTATATTGACCACCGTAATTTACAAATTTACTTGATATGCAGGGAGGCTGTAGAATCACACAAATCAAGTGTAATGGAAGTGAAATTCAGATTGAGTGTTTCCTGGTGTATGCTACAGCTGTTAAGTTTTGTATTCAAGCTCTACCCATCCTGTGATACTGTGTGTCAGCTCTTGTTTATGGGGTGTGATTACAGTGAGAAGACACTGAGGAGCTGGGGATATCATATTACACACACACACACACACACACACACACACACACACACACACACACACACACACGCACACACACACGCGTGCGCACATACACGCACACACAGAGACATTCTCTTTCTCTGCCAGTACAGTAGAAAACACGCTTAGTGGGATTATACAAATCTGACTGACAGGAAAATGAGTTTGCACTCGTATGCACATGCACATGCCCTCGAGACAAGCACAAAAAGGCTTATTCACTAATACCAAGAAAGAAAGAAAAATGAGCTGTCTGCACTGATTATATGAAATAATACCGAATACAGATCCATCAATAATCAATCTAATCACCTTATAAGCTTTGAGGTAAACACACACTTTAAATACACACACAGTGGCTTGCGTACACTCTTTGGTTGGAGAATTCAAAAATGCCAAGTGATGACAAGCACACCCCAAACGTATCTGTGCATGCTGGGACAGTGAGATTTCTGATGGAGCAATTAGAGTCCTTTCCAAAAATGCGGTTTTGCATATCAGTTTTATAATCCAGATGATGGGAACTTAAAGTTTTTTGGCCGCGATCCTTGTTTAACTTGTGCTCATTGTTTTCCGCACTTTGAAACACTTACTTTGGCAGGTCGGAATATCACAGTATTTCCAGTAGATTCCGTCTTCGAGATCTGCGATGTAACACCATGGCCGAACATCTCCATCCGGGTTCCTGTGAGAGAAAGAGACTGTTAAGGAAGCTACTTTACAACTGCAAACTACTTGTAGTTCAATAACAGTCAAAGTTTCCCTTTTGAAAAAGTAGGCTAGTTAGCTACAATAGAAGCAAATACAGAAACAAATTAATCGGCAAGCTATAATTTCAGAGTCTCTCTGCAGGTTGGGCCATGTATAGGTGGCAAGTCGACCAACGACTTAATGAATGAATTATTAAATCATTCATTGAAGTAATTTTTTCATAAACAATATGTTCAGGAAAACTTTATAGCTTTATTTTCATTAAGCAAAATTAAGGTTAACAGCAATATTGTGGATAAAATGTAAGTTAATCAGTATTCAGGAACTTGCTCATGCTCCATTGCCTGATTAATTAAGCTTAACAGGCTTTGTCTTTTTAAAATATATAATTATCAGAGGAGGATACTTTAAAACATCAGCATTTAACTGGCACACAAACAATACGGATATTATTTAGTGTTGACGGCATCAGAATTACTATATAACATAACTTTACACTTAACGTTAAACTAAATATTTTTTACTGATTAACTGAACTGTTTCAAGAACAAGAACATTTCAAGAACAATTCATTGATGATTCCAATGAATCAGTGATTTGTTAATGAACCAGATCATTAAAATGAACTGTCTGAATGATTCAGACTATCCAATCTGAGAAAGAGAGAACTTTTGTTTAAGACATAATAATAAAATTAGCCTAATAATTCAAAAAGAACAGTAATATTTTAAAATAAATTTGATTTGGTGATTTTGTGCTCAGGAAATATTTCTTACTATCAATGTTGAAAACATCTTAATATTTTTGTGGAAAGGTTCTTCGATGAATACAAATTGCAAAAGAACAGTATTTATTTATAATACTCATTTTTTGTGAAAATGCAAATGTATTTACTGTCAGTTTTGATTGAAATGCACTGTACATTTTTTTTGGTTTTTGCTGGTTTAACTTTAAAAAGTAAGTAACCTGGTTGCCTTAAAATTTTGAGTTTCTTGAAGTTGAAATAAAAAATTTGAGTTGATACAATGAAGGAAATTTGTTTAATAAATAGAAACTCAAAATATTATTGTATCTGAACCACATAAAAAACTTTTTTTTTCATAAATCATGAATCACAATTGGCATGTTTCACTGTGTCATCAGAAATAAAACACACACAATTACCCAATATGCTTACAAAATCTTTTAATAATATTGTAATAATGGTTATCGAATCTCAAAAAAATGTCATTGTATTAACTCAAAATTTTCATTTCAATGAACTCAAAATGAAGGCAACCAGGTAACTTATTTTCTAAATAATTTTTTACAGTGTACTTGCTAATGACTCCAAACTTTTGAATGGCAGTATAACTTGAAAACAACTGTGAAATTGTGATGCTGTACTGAAAAAATGTTAATTAGTAGTGTCACTGCTTTTAGTTAGTTACTGCACGTAATTTAGTTCAAGCGTAACTGTCACTGAAGAGAAAAGCCTTTTCACGGGTTGTCAGTCAGACAGAAACACCCCCTAGAGCAGGAACCTATGTGCTTTATTGAGCCTCTTTCTCTCCCCCTGCCTTGTCCATCCAAGCATGTCCACCTCCAGGTTGGCGTCTACGCGCGGGCCCAGGGAAGGGCTTTGTTCCTTTCCAGACAGTGACCTGCGGAGTTCTCCGGCTTTGTCTGCTTCAAAACCCCTTCAAGCTCTCCGGTGTGTACTTTAAACCTTGATGCCCAAACCCCAAAAAGCTTCAAACAGGGTATTGATTACAGCCTCACAGTCAGACAAGGCAGTGATTGGTTGATTTCTTCATGAACCGAACATTCATCATAAAACAGTCTGGCCGAATCCCACTTCACGTGCGCTACGGGTGCCTGCACCGTCAAAAATAACGATAATTGCGAGAAAAGCTATTCTTCTTGTCTTTAAGGAGCTACAATGAAACATCTCGAGCTCAGCCCTGAGGCGACAGCTATCTGATTTCAGCTATTGTGCGGTGGAATCAAAAGGGCGTGCCACGGTCTTTTCTTCCCCTATCAAAAACACTTTCCAGCTTCTCTTCTTTTCTCTTTACAACAGGAAAGTGTATTGAGTGAAGAGTCTTTTCATGTGCTTTCTTTTTTGTGTCCGGGGGAAACTTAACCTCAGGTTGGAGTCAGCTAAACATCTCCCATTTTCCCTCCTTTTTTTCTCTTTTCTTTTCTGTTGAGGAGAATGAGAACTGGCCAGCTAACAAACCAGTCTGGCTTTGGAGCGGAGTGTATATTTCTACTATCAAGATCGACAAACCCCTACAGCCTGATGGGATTTTCATTATGACTCAGTCAAGTATAATGGATATTTGCATAGTTTTTTTAGCATTATCCTCTTCAGGAGAGACACCTGTTTAGAGCTGAAGTCTTGAGGGCAATTGAGGTTCAATGGAGGAGATTATAAGAGGAATCTTTCTGGTTGGCAGACACACATAAACATACTCATACACTGTGCCAGGTTTCTATATGGCTTTATTATTTGATCCAGTCTGCCTCTGGGGTCACATGGCGAGCACTTAAAAGAATAGTGGACACAAAACTGAAAATTCTGTCATCATTTAGTCACTATCATGTTGTTCCAAACCCACATACAATTCAATCTTTTGTGGAACTCAGAAGACGAAGTTTTAAAGAATAGCTGTGGACAGTCTTTAATGAAAGTAAATGAGAATTAGGGCCAGCCAAGCTATAAAAAAACACAAAAAGTGGTCCATACGGCTCATATACTAAAATTAATGCAACACAACAGCTTTGTGTGAGGAATAAACAACATTGAATTGTTCATTGCTGAGATTAGTGTTTCTTGGCACGTTCATGAGAAGAAGCAATCTCCAAAAATGTGACCATAATGTTCCTTGAAATGGATCTTTTCAATGATTTGTTCATGAATTTGACTGTTCTTGAGTTCACTCAGTATTTCAAAGAAGTGTTGGCAACTGTTAGCAGCTCACTGGAGGGGAAGATTAAAGGGAGTAAATAACTAAAATTCTGATCACACAATAAAAAATGAGACTGACTGAATGGGGACTTCAGCTTTCAAGTTTCAAAAAGGTCTCAAAATCCCCATGCTAGTATCATAAACATAATAATTCAATTGACTGTCAAAGTAACTGACTTGTTTGCACACCGTGTGCATGAGTCCTATTAATAAACTAATCCTTAAATTAATCTATCTGTTTAAGCTCTAATCACTCCTCTTCTTCACTGCCACAGAGAATGCTGAGGTGAAGTCCCATACCAGATATAATAGGTGGCTTTGATCACCAAAAACAGGCCTGCTTGCCCTCAGGACTCCTCAAAATGTTTGGACGTGTATGTGCGCGCGCGCCCTTGTGTGTGTGCGTGTGCAAGAGTTTACTTTATGATGATAAGTGTGTGTGTGTCCGGTTAAGCCTGCAGGGTCAAGTCCCTTCAGAGAATGAGTATAGAATCTCAAGGCCTTTCATGTGTTACCGTAACGATGGGCTCATCATTTGTCCGGGCTGGTTAATGGGAAGGGGAACTACCCCTGCCTTTAGAGATTTATAAACTCTTAAAGGAGATGGCAAGAATTTAAAACTGCCCTGGGGAAACAACCATTACAAATGAGTTCTCTTTTTGTGATCTCTCTTCATATTTTGTAAAAGGTAATTTAATGTAAATACATAATTTTGTATGTGTATACTTTTTTTTATAAAGAAATTCCAAGACCACAGTGAAAATGGAAATCTAAAATCTGGAAATAAATAAAACGTTTTTTAAATCTGAAAAAAAGAAAGAAAGAAACATTATGGTGTATAAATGAGGCTGAAATTATGCACTATTTGCACTGTAATCAAATGTGTGATATCTGAAGTCTGTATAGATGGTCAGATGTTCTTGGTTCCATTGAATGTTCGTAGGAACAGTACAATGGGGAACAACAGTAACACATCCTGAAAATCATTTTTCACTCAATTTTTCATTCTGACTAGCCTAGAATTCTAGACGCACCCTAGCGACAGCAAATCTAATCTTCCGCAAGTGTCGTCTAGCAACTCTCAATACACTTCTGAACTGTAAAAACCAAATTCTGGTCAGGCCAAACACATCGTGTATATAGTTGGTGGGCGGGGCTTAACATAATGACGGAACGGCGGTCTTTCAAATCAGCTTTGGCCGTGACTCTGGAAGACTTGGAGTTAAGCTTTTCTCTGAGAAAAGAACAAAGAACGGCACTGAAGTCATTCTTAAAAAGGGAAGATGTGTTCGGAGTTTTGCCGACCGGATACAGCGAAAGTTTAATCTATCAACAAGCTCCCCTTCACCTTCGTTGCTCTGGTTGGTTGAAGAGCTATCCTATTGCATGCAGAGGGAGTTTGAAAGACAACCGTTTATCCCGCCCCTCGGATTGAGCTGTCAACGGTGAGTTTCCAAACCAAACATCTTGATGTGGGTCTGGCTTGTCAGGCTACATTCTGACAATATAATTGGCAAAGTAAATACAAAGTTCTGTCATTAAACTCTAGATGGCACAGGCTGATGGTCCTCAACTTAGACCCCGTCCACACGAAGCCAGAGCTTTCCCTATCCAGTCTTTTTTTTTTCCTTTTTTCAAGAAATATCTGCCTACACACACAGTGTGAGCAATGAACATGACTCAAAACGATGTAGTATGTATACCAGGCCAGTGTGTGGCGCTGTAATTCTGCCACAGAAATACACTAAAAACGGAGAAGAAGAGTTTATGGATAGAAGGGGTAATGGTAGAAAGTGAGGCAAAATCTCACGATAAAATAACAATAAATACATTTGCTACTTAAAGGTGGGGTAAGTGTTATCTCAAAACTGTTTTACAAAACCAACTTGTAGCCAATCAGCAGGTAAGGGACGTGTCTAATAATGATGGTGAGAAGAGAGCGCTCAGTGCAAGTTATTCAAAACACATGACACATTGCCGTTTTCCACCTCTTCTCTGCTGTTTTAGTTTGAATTGTTGTGGTTGCTTCTGGTTTGAAGGACATTTGATGTTGCTCGCTGCGGCTGCTCTCTCTCTTCTGGGTGTCGTCTGCTCACTGGAGGTCTCCCTCGGGCTTCAACTGCACAGTGGCTGAGGTTCCCGGTTGATTGGTGGCGTTTGCACATGGCTAGCATCATCAGCGTCCGGCATGATGTTGAGATGTTCCGCTTCTCGGCTGCTGAGTCTCGGCTGCGCTGCTTTTCCGTCTTCCATTATGGCCGTGGAACGGCTTGGGCTTCTGCACCAACCCCGGTGTGTCCACAGAAGTGCCCGGAAAACTTTGTTTGCCTCCTGCATTGTGCTGCAGCGATCCCCTCCATCTGGTCTTCAGCTGCGTGTCGTGCCTCGACGACTTGCCGTCGCAAACACTGCCGAATTGTGAATATGTAGCAATAGAGCCTCTAACGCTGGGAGAAATGTAAAACATGGATTGGACCCTAGTGTACTGTGGAGCTTACAGAGACTTCCACCATCAGCCTTTTTTCTGTTCAGAAAAGCTTTTAACTGTTATGTGTTGGTTGATTTTTTGTATTATTCTATATTTTTACTTGTTATTCATTTTGTTATTTCTTTCCTTTTCCATTGTTGCACTTTGAGATTTTATTATTATTATTATTATTATTATTAGCTGAGAACTAACATATTCTAGCTTTTACTTGAATATGCTCTTGTGTCATGTTGGCTTGTTTGTCCATTTGCGATCTTATTGTGGCTCACTCAGCGATGATAAAGACCCGTTCATTTCCACACCGGATGGAGCATCTAAATCTCCTCACTGTCTGTTTCAAGAGTCAGTTTACAAAATGTGTCCAACAAGTAAGATACTATAATCCTCATATATGTTTATTTCCTCTTTTGATGATCTATATAACCCTAATCTTCTCATAATTGTAATATGTTCGTCAGTTGGACTGTCATGCTCACGTATGTATGAGCTATCAAATTAAGGCCGAGACCCTATTGGGGTTAGGGGCGTGTATGTTTTGGTGATTTAAAATATATCAACAACAGTTACCAGAAAGCACTTACACCACCTTTAACAAATGTGTTTTATTAACTCCTACACTTACCCAAACCCTAAACCTACCCTTACAATAATGCAAATACGGTAATTAAGTGACACAATATTGATATGTGCATGCAGTGGCTGTAACTGTATCCCTTTAGTCCTTCAACGTGACAGACGTAGTGGGATGATATCACCGCTTCACAAAATATAGGGATTGGCTGTACACACAAAAACGCAAGAATGTCATTTTTAGATTTATCCACTCTGGGACCCGGTTTAAAAAGATATCGGATTCATGCTTCCAAAACACAGGATCCATGTGAACGAAACGCTGATACGGTGCAAACTTTATACATATATAGCTAAACACGTCTCCGGGTGGACGGGGCCTCAATCTGATAGCAATCACATCCTTCTTTATAGGGCACAGCTGATTGGTTCCTGCCGTATCAGTAGCCAATGAGCACGCTACTCAAACTTCAAATACTTGGTCAGTATTTGCTGTGGCAGTTGCAGCATACTTTCAGAAACCCTCCACCTTTCCCAGCTCCATCTCCATAATTCTGCTACAGGCAATTCATGTATGCCATATTGTAGAGCAGCCACTTGTCTTAATTGCTCACATCAGTGTGTCGTTTAAGTATTGGCAGTAGCAAGTCCCGTACTTAAAGCTGAAAATACTCCCATTGGAAACAGGTACATTTTGCAAAAACTCCCATATATCGCAAAAAAGTATTTTGCCCACATGAGGTGGTTTTTCAGGCAATTCAAAAATGAATATTTCGCAAAACTGCAATGTAAACAGTTTTTTTTTTTGCATTTACGGGTCACCTGGTATAGATGCCGCAGTTTAGACAGAAGACGAGACACAAGACAAACTCATACAGTTACTTATATGAACTAATACAAGACAAAATAACTATTGAAATACTAGATTCTAAACAACAAAAAAATTCCATCATTTTTCAAGTCCTTAAAGCAGATATGAGGGAGAACCTCATATATGGCCACTCCCAAGTATAAAGCCCCGTTCACACCACCAGCAATTTTGTCACTGCATGTGTCCAGCGCCAGAGATTCGTGTCACTCCTATTGGTTGTCGCTCGCGAAAATTTGCATAAAGTTGAAATTTCTGAACTCTTGTTACGTGTCTCGCGTCACTTGACACGCCCACATTCTGTTGCCAATGGTCACTGTCGCCGGAATCTTTATGGTACTCGATGACGTTCTATTGAAAACAATGGGATCATGTCGCTTTGTCACTGCGTGTCGCTGGCGGTGTGAACGGGGCTTCAGGGTGCTTGCCATTAAAGGTGCACTATGTTAGATTTTTGCAGTAAAATATCCCAAAACCACCAGGGCAGTGTTATATTGTTCAGTTCAGTTCTTACAATATCCCAAATGTTTCCAACTATTTGTAAATTGTGAGAAAATTGCTATTTTAACCAAGGAGCCGGGACGTCTGAGGGAGTCGCCTGTCAATTGCGTCGTATCTTTGTTACCCTCAGGTTTCGGTTTTATTTGGCAGAAGCGCTTTACTCTTAGCAATGTGAACAAGTGTCACAGCAGCAGAGCAATGTTATTACACAGCAGAGTAACGTAATAACATCATTTTAAACACTGTTAAATGTGTCTAATATGATAAATAGAACTGCGTTATACTCATGACCGGAAAAGCGGAAATGGCGGCAGCGACTGTGTCCCCCCATCATAATAAAAGTCCCGCTGATCTAGAGCTGTGTGTTGCGTAACAATCGCTCCAGAGGCCTTGCTCAGCTCCTCAACGCTCAGTCCTGCTCTGCTTCATACTACAGTAATGTTAATAATTGCATCTTTTTTCCCCACAATGTTTCAAAACAAAAAATAGAAGGCTTTCCAGTGTGACCACAAATATCAATGTGACACTAAATCTGACGTGTAAGAACAATGTGTTGAGCCATTATGGTTTATTGCAACACTCTCTAGCTCTCCTTTTTTGCTGTTCTTTCTCTCTAATTTGTTTCAGCATTACTGGCCATCTGAACTAAGAAAAAAACAGCTGTTCTTGTCTGGCCTGCGTTCAAAAGCTTTTCTTTAATAACCGCTTTCCATGCACCATAATCATAAAGTTTATGATAAACTTTTAAAATTCTGGCATAGAGCTATTCATAAAAAACTGGGATTCTTTAACAACAAAAGCGTGTAAAATCTATAGTAGGGTAAGGCTGAAAATAGCTTTTTCCTGAATGCCAAACTCAGCCACACTATTAGCCCGCTACAGCTAACCAGTATCCAAAGCAAATATGAGCGAGGGAAATTTGCCTAATATGCTCAAAGCCATGCCTGGTCAACATGGCAAACATATGCTACAGCAGGAATGAAACTCAAGTATGAGCCTGTGCAAGTGCTGATACTTCTAATTCAAATAAAAATGACAAAACAGTCAAATAGACAATCATGTACTTTAATGTAGCTAACAAAGTTATTTTATGCAGCTTTTAGTTGGGACAGAGTCCAACACTTGTCCAACACTTTTGAGAGACTGTTTGGTTGTCAGAGTCTATTGTATCTATATCACACATAGACAACTCTTGCGGCATTACGCGTCAATTCAACCACAAGAATTCAAGCCTGTCTCACTGAACTGACATCTAAAAAAAGTGGATAACAAACCATTCAATTTCACAGCCAAGTAAACAACAGTGTAAACAGAAAAGGCACAAATGCTTAACGGTTGCTTGCACTTTCGCTTAAGCCAAAGTCTTGACAGATTGAGGGTGAAATTAAACATTAAAGTTTCTCTAAGAAACAACATACAAAGCAGTAAAAAATAACCAGCTTCTCTAAAGTCAACAATGGTTCGTAGCAGACCTGCATTGTTTCCCATGGGCCCTCAACACACGATAACTAAACTTCATTTAAATATACTAACATACATTGTCATGCTAAAGTATTGAACAAATTCTGAAAGTAAATGGCGAAACAGTGATTGAATCATAATTCAATGTTAGTATTATAACACTAATTTACACTGAATACAGAATACTGAAAAAATGTATACAGTGTATGTTCATCACATTTACGTAGCATGGTATTTACATGGTGCTTTAAGATACTTAAGATTAGGGCATTACACTTGTACAATATTCTCAATATATTCTCATTTTAACTTTTAACAACATTTGCGTGCTGTAATGAAGGGACATTTTAGTAGGCTATTTATTATATACAGTAGGTAGGTCTACGATATGATTTTGAACGGGTCATTGAGGGAGTCAGTTCTGAACAGTTGTGTGAATTCAGAATGATTCACTGCAGTCTGAATCCAAACGAGTGATTCATTCACAAGTGACTTTGAATCAGTTTTTGTGAATGTTTTTGACAGACCAGTTATTGGTTCGTGAATCAACCATCACAACTCACACTGTGTTTTGTTGCTCCGTAATATTTGATGAAACAGCATATGGATGGATAAAGTTTTCCAGAATAGACGGACGGAAGGGACAGACAGACAGACAGACAGACAGACAGACAGACAGACAGACAGACAGACAGACAGACAGATAGACAGACAGATAGATAGATAGATAGATAGATAGATAGATAGATAGATAGATAGATAGATAGATAGATAGATAGATAGATAGATAGATAGATAGATAGATAGATAGATAGATAGATAGATAGATAGATAGATAGATAGATAGATAGATAGATAGATAGATAACTAGATAGATAGATAGAAACCAAATAGTATAAATACACATTCTTTTTCTTTGAATGGGATTTATCTTAATATGTTGAATAAACATTGCTATTTGTGTAAGGTTTACGATCGCTCTATCTCTAAGGAGGTGTAGAAACAGGTGATGGTGAACAGGTCTGAGAGGAAGCTGATGAGTTGTAGACCTTTCTGTCTGAATTTCCAACATTCATAGTTCCTTCTATTCACAATTAATAGGACATTTCCTCTATGCCCCTCTCAATGTTTTCATAGCTATTTTACAGCACACAATAAAGATGAAATGTGAGGGATATTAGGACTTGGCACCTTCATTTCTCTCTATTTCTCTTTCTGGCTTTCTCAACATACCAAGACTGCAGCTCTTTCTTTCAAGTCAAATGGCGTGTAGACAAGCTAACAAAGAGATGCAAAAAGTTTATGACATCATTAAGGAAACACACACACACACACACACACTTACAGCTTTACTAGAAGCATTCCTCTCTCTTACAAGTAACTGAAACTATAAAAACATGAGCTACACAAATAACATGTCATATCATTAAAAACATACACCTGTCTCTCTTTCTCTGACTCTCTTTAATGCTTTAAATAATCAGATGGATTACAAAGCAAGATGGATGGAGGAATGGATCTTGTGAGGCCAAAAACCTAAAGTCTGTTATGACACAAAGACATTCCTACATACACCCAGCAGACATAACACCATGCCACCGTGTGCCTAAAATCAACACTGGTGTTCCTGACGGCGATCTCCCCCTTTTCACTTAATCTCTGTCTGCCGTTTTGAATCCGGCTTTCACTTCCCATATCATACAGTCTGCTGGAGCTGCTCGCACACACATATACGGAGTCACCTCTGCACTCATGGTAGAAACAGCAATAGGCAGGCAGTAAATGGCTGTTCATAAAAATGAAAAATCTGACATCAGGCTGCATGGTGACATTTCTCCAGCCTGGCCTTGTTATGTTGTAGGTGTTTTTTCAGACTCTTTTATTGGTTCAGAATGGTAGACAGCTAAGCAACCAGCAAATAAGGCTGGTTTAAGTGATTTGTCTAGATCCAAAAAGGAGGAAAATCACCATCAAAGTACCAAACCAGTAGTCATATTCCAAGTCATTCAATTGATATTCAGTATGTGACACAAATGTATGAAATTTTTCACCAAATTGAACTGCAATTGGCCTTATTTTCGTTCAAAACTGGTGCGTTCATGCTACATATGGAAAAACTTTGTTCAGTTTACTAGATAACTCCTTTTGTGAACTCATTTCAAACTCCCTCTGCACTCGATAGGATAGCGCTACAACCAACCAGAGCAACGAAGGTGAAACAGAGCTTGTTGATAGATTAAACATTCACCGTATCCGGTCAGCAAAACTCCGAAGACATCTTTCCTTTTTAAGAATGACTTCAGTGCCGCTCTTTGTTCTTTTCTCAGAGAAAAGCTTAACTCCAAGTCTTCCAGAATCGCAGTCAAAGCTGATTCGAAAGACCGCCGCCGTTCGCCAGTTTCTGTGTTTACTAGAAGCAAGCAAACGCAACTCAGCCATCGTCATTATGGCCCCGCCCACCGACTCTATACACGATGTGATTGGTCTGGCAAGAGTTAGGGGATTACAGCTCAGAAGGGTATTGAGAGTTGCTAGACCACACTCGTGGGCAGATTAAATTTGCTGCCGCTAGGGTGCGTCTAGATTTCTAGGCTAGGTTATCTTCTCATTTGTAAGTCTATTGGATAAAATGTATAAATCTGCTAAACAATTAAATGTAAATGATTTGGGGTGAACTATCTCTAAGTATTTACAAGAGCCATCTCCTTCTTTGTGTTTTCTGATCTCACTCCAGTTTTTATCGTCAGTACGAGGAATGATATAACAGCTGAGGAAACTGTGAGAACTCCAACAGATTTGGCTACTCAGCCTGAAAAAAAGATTTTTTTTTAATCAAATTGACACACTTTATAAACAGAATAAGGTTGCAATATTGTGTTACACATGTGCCTGAACCAAATGCTTCAGCAAATTGTAATCTATCTTTTTATTAGACATCGATCAGATTAAATGTGTTTATTACTGAAACAGGCCTATGACAGTAACGTTTTGTTTCTTGCATTGTGGGTTAGCATGTGCAGCTAGAACAAATATGAAGCCGAAGAGAAAAAGAGGCTATCGGTCATCCAGCCTGTCGCTCTGCTACGTTTGTTTTCTGTACAGAGGGATTTGAGGCGACTTTGCAAATGTAAACTCTTCAAGCCCTGCTGAGTCCTCATAATGGCACAAAGAAAAAAATGGACCACAGTCAAACACTGCAGTGTGACTTTCTGAGCAACAACATGAGCGCAAATGCTTCTTTCCAATAAGATGAAAATAATTGAATATTGTGGTTTAAGCACTAAATCGGTTTTAAGATGCTCAAAGATGTAAATATGGTTCATGGCCAAAGACAGAGAAACTTTCAATGAATAAAACATCTGAAATGTTGAGGACAAGGAGTGTGAATGTTAAAGAATGTGGAGACAACACTTACTCTCTGATACTGAAGAATGTGTCAATAAAATTCTTATATCACATTGCCAAAATTACACAATGTCCCTCACAATTTTGCAACAATGTCCCTCTTGGTCATTTTCTCTTAAAAAATACATTCTTCTATTTAAAGGAACAGTTCACCCATAATAATTCTGAATCTTAATCCCAAACATTCTACGTGCATTAAGTACCAGAAAGGTTTTATTATGTTTTTTGGACATTGCACTGTACCATGCTAATCCCATTGTATATTTTCGAAGACCTTTGGAGTAATATGTAAATATCATAGCATATGAGTACTTTTTGTAAAGGTGTAAAAAAGGGTGTACTTTTTGTAAATTCTGCTAATTTGTATTCATCCTGCAACTTTATACATATTAGGGGCTTTCACACCAGATGATCCTTTTCATAGGTTCTAGAACTAATGGCGGAAGTACACTCTTTAAAATAAAGGTGCCAGGAAGAACCAAAAATGGGGTTGTGTTGCCATAGAAGAACCATTTTTGGTTCCCCAAAGATCCGTTCTGTGGAAGGTTCTTTAAAGAAACATTTTTTTCTAACCATGTTCTTATTAGTTCTAAGAACTCCTTTTTGGGGGGACTAAATTATCACCTACTTCAGAGCAGGGTCTAACCTGGCACAATAGGAACTACCAGTGACGTAAGTTGGTCATATATGCATGCAAAACACTGGCACCCATCATTTAAAAACAATAAAATAAAAAAAACTGTGTGCACACACAGTTTATAGCCTATGTACAGTAGTTACTCCACAAACTAACTCAACGAACATGGAAAACAGTGATAGATGGACCTCTAAACCTTTATCCTTAGGAAAAAAATGTAACCCAACGGGGACCATGCAAAACATTATGTTTATTTCTGATAATGTATCTGCTAACGACATTGGACCAGAGGTGGACAGTAACTTGAGTACTGTACTTAAGTACACTTACTTGAGTACTGTACTTAAGTACACTTTTTGAGTATCTGTACTTTAATGGAGTATTATTTTTTCTGGAAACTTATGACTTTTACTTCATTACATTTGAAAGACAAATATCGTACTTTTTACTCCACTACATTTCTATCAAGGTCGAAAGTCGTTTCTGTTGCAACTCTGAAAGTCGGTGGATGATTTTTTCCTTCTTTAAAAGGTTTTTTGTTGTTGTTGTTGCAGACAGTCTATCTATCAGGAATGACTCTTATAGTCATATACAGTTCCCCAACTTTTTTTGAACACTGATCTGTTCATAGCACAATGGAAGAAGACGGTTCTTAGGCTCAAGTGTGTGCACCCATAGCCATACTTTGAAAGTATGTTTCAGTTTTTAAAAAAAATCAAGATTAGTTTAGTTGGCATACACTTGGTGCATGTCTTATAAAATATTAAAAATATAAATGTCTGGGAGAAAGAGAATGGTAAAGTTGGGAGAATATCACGTGTATCAGTGTATTGGATCCGTGCATTCGGCCTTAAAGTGACAGCAGCTTTGTAAAGAGCTTTGTAACTTATATACAAGTATTTAAATGAGTTTAAGTTAGTCGTATGGTAGTATGTCAGATGGAGCATCACTGAATGGCTTAAACCATGATGACAGTGTGAATTTATACAACAATAATAAAATAATGCATTGGCATAAAAAAGGAAATTTACTTTTATACTTAAGTACTTTTGAAAACAAATACTTTTGTACTTTTACTTGAGTAAAAATCTGTTTTTACAACTCTCACTTGTAACGGAGTAATATTTGACCAGTAGTACTTTTACTTTTACTCAAGTAATAGAGTTATGTACTTTGTCCACCTCTGCATTGGACATCAACCACATGGCAAGAGGTAATAGTTTTTCATATAATGTCTATTTTCTTTGTATAATAATTCTAATCTAATAACGTATTATGTAGGACAGTTAAACATATTGCAAACTAAAGACAGATAATTGGAGTGCTGTGTGTTCAGGCTCTGGCATTCTCAGCGCTGTCAAAATAAATGTCCGCCTCACCATCAAAATAAAAGTCACAACAACAAGCTGTTTCTTCTGGTGGTGTGAATGCAACCAGGAAACAGCCCTAGGGAAATATTTAGTTTTTGGGGAACCACCCTTGTGACTAGTTCCTATAACTAGATATTACTAGATATTATAACTAGAATTACCTGGTGCAAAAGCCCATTTTGTAAATTCTACAGAGCATCCCTATTATTTTGCTTTCCTTTCAACCATGCACTATTTGGCTGACCTGCAAAAGTTGTGGGGTCCAAGGCCTCCTTCTCCATTGGGGTATTTGAGAGTGTTGTATGGATGTTGGAAAGTCTCGTTCCAGAAAAGGCACGGCCTCCCTCCTTGCAGGCTGGTCTGGTTCTGGCGGCCTCTGTAGTCCTCTCCATTTGCTGTATAACACTCTAAGAGACAAAAGAGAAAATATCCTTGAATATTTACTTTAGTCATAATGGCACAAATACCAGTAAATTGACTAGCGCAAACCTTAGTAAATCACCTTGCATTATACATTTAAATAATCTCCTCCAATAAATTTTGCATCTGCAAGGTAAACTCCTACAAATGCATATGCAATAATGTCAGCCTGAAAAATATAAGCTCAGACATTTATATTGAAAGGGCTAAAACTTGTTGTATGAACACGGGAACAAGACGCAACTTCTCAGCACACTACTGTTAAAAAAAAAGACAAAATATCCCAGCATACATTCAACAGATTTTTTTTATTATGAACATAAGACTGACATCTAATATGTTAAAATCTCTCACAATAATATAAGAACAACATCAATGAGAACAAACATACTGTATGTTTACGTTGCTACAGGAGGGCCGCTGGGTGAAGCAGTCATAGCCATGTTTTATTGTGAATAAAGCACAGTGATTGGCCAATCAGAATCAAAGACTGGAACTAACGCAAGCGGTTAGTAAATCTGGCACTAAATAAGCATTTTTTTGTGAGGGAATATAGGGAGTCACACTCAAACTATTATAGTAATTTGTTATTGCATCTGTTAGCATGCAAGTCTGCTGTCCCAGGATGAGTCATAGCTCTACAGGGAAGAGACGAGGGTGATTAATGATAACGGAAGAAATCAACCAATTATGATTCAGGTTTATGATTGCGTTCATGCGATATGACCTGTCAGCAAACTAATTCCATAAGCATGCGACAGTCAGGTGAAATGACAATCATGCTATTTACCCTTCCGTGAACCCCTAGCAAAAGTTAAACTGCAAAAAAAATCTGGAACGCAACCATATGGACGCTTTTTCATCAACCGAAAGCAACAGAGACTTTTGCACAGTCAAAATAAACAAGAGGGTATCCATCAAAGGGTATCTGTTGGTATTTCTAAGCTGACTTCAAAGCCTCTCATTTGGACTGAGTTCTGGTTTGAATGAGGAAGCTGGTATGTGGTGAGAGCGTGGATTTAAACCCTGGCTTTCATATGTGAGGTACCTCATAATCTGATAACATCTCCATTCTGATCTGCTCTCCAAGATCTCCAAAACCCAGGAAAATGAAAATGTGGGAAAATAGCATCCCATGAATGAATATTAATGATAATAAGTAACAAAGCAATTTCCATTGCAATAATGTTCTGGATGGTTGTTTACAGGGTCAAGTCAAAAGTTCTGGTTCCTAGATATTCTCTGGGCGTTTTTCCCCCACTCGCTTTATACGCACAAATGCAAGAATATACTTCATAATAAGTCAAGTATTGCAGACATTTCCAGCATTTTGGATCACAGTGAAGATTCTGAGATAATTAGCCTCTGTTTTCCAAGCTGAGTTGCCTGGATGGACCAATGATGTGGGTCGAGCCCTTCCTTCAGGGGATGAGAAGGGCATCATGCACCAAATCAAAAAAACCACACAACCTCCCTGAACAAATTTTCTGAACGGCATTAATCAAATGCAATTAACATACCCCGGGCAGGACTGCCTGAAATGAGCACTCACTGATAATCATTTTGATTTGTGTGAGGCTTGCTTGCCTCAAAAAGGGCAAAGCTTTCCGGTGGCTGGCAAAAAACGGCTCATTTGAGCATAGGGTGCAGCTACATATGTGGTAGGACATTTGTGCTGTTGCTCGCACAACTGAAACAGTTGTATCCAAAAAAATACAGCCGTAAAAGCCGCAGAACTCTTGGATAGTGTCCAGGCAGCACTGTGGAAGTCATGCTTGCTGGAATCAAGAAGAAAGAAAATCAGGCCCTATTAAAATGTGAAATCACAGGCTTTGCTTTTTGGGTGTCATGTAGATTTTAATTAAAGTCATGCAGGTGGCAAGACTCTGAAGAAAAAAAAACCCTGCTGGGACATGAATCCTGTTGGTTTTATTGAATTACTTACAATTAGGGCTGGACGATTAATCGAAAAGTAATTGAAACCGAAATGCAGAACCTCTAGCCGACGTAATTTCCCCATGTCAGTTATTTTGTTTTTATCCTGTTAATAGCCTACTTTACCGGTGTTTAGTTATGTGAAAGTTTGTAAATTAAATGCGTTTAAAGGCTTGCCAGCAGAGCCTCCCCAAGGCATAAGCGAACTAAGCGGCAGCCAGGGGGCCCCCAAGAGCACATGAAATGACTTTTACTGCATGTTACAACTTTAGGGTTAGCTTCAACTAATTAAATTGAGAATGGGTGTGCAAATTATCAAGAATTGACAATAATCAATCATATTGGTGATTGGCCCCCAAAACAAATTCTGTGTTGGGCCCCATAAAGGCTTGGGCTGTCCCTGATTGCCAGTTTGAACATTCAAGCAATTTTACACAATGCAAGAACAACAATATTGACAACATCTCAGTTCAGTGCTCACATGCTTTTTTCTGTGAGACAGAGAGCCGAGTCGCGTCATGTCTCTGACAACACGCGAGCACTGAAGCCTGATCACTTTCACATAAGTTCTCAAGAAAGTTTGTCAATCGCATGTGTTTTAAGGCCTGCCCGATTGAACATTAAATTGATTTTAGACGGTCGGATGTGTATTATTGAACTAACACGCTGATATATTACGGCAAACGGACACTCATAGCCTAAGACAGTAGCTCGCACATCACGTGAAGATTGCACATTCGGGGACGCTGAAACTCTTTGTCACTATGCATGGAAAAAATGTAATGGTACTGTGCTAATTTAACTGTATCTAATTTACAACATACAGTAATCTGTAATAAATGTTATGAAATGTTAATACTTTTTTATTAGAAAAATACAAACATTGTCAGTGAACTATGAAGGCAAAAAAGAGCAAAATACTCTTCCATTAATTGTAATCAAGGTAAAATGTTCAATTAATCTAGATTTTGATTTTAGGTCATATCATCCAGCCCTACTTACAATAAACATGTTTTTTTTGTTTTGTAAGTTACCTGCATAATTGCAATATTAATATGAGGCTCATTATTTATTAAATTTTGCTCATGTTGGTCTAAACATGCATGAGCTTTTCTTTTTGCTGAAGACCATGGACAGACAGACAGACAGACAGACAGACAGACAGACAGACAGACAGACAGACAGACAGACAGAGATAGATAGATAGATAGATAGATAGATAGATAGATAGATAGATAGATAGATAGATAGATAGATAGATAGATAGATAGATAGATAGATAGATAGATATATAGATAGATAGATAGATAGATAGATAGATAGATAGATAGAGACAGACAGACAGATAGAGACAGACAGACAGACAGACAGATAGAGACAGACAGACAGACAGACAGACAGACAGATAGACAGATAGATAGATAGATAGATAGATAGATAGATAGATAGATAGATAGATAGATAGATAGATAGATAGATAGATAGATAGAGACAGACAGACAGACAGACAGACAGACAGACAGACAGACAGACAGACAGAGAGACAGACAGACAGATAGATAGATAGATAGATAGATAGATAGATAGATAGATAGATAGATAGATAGATAGATAGATAGATAGATAGATAGATAGATAGATAGATAGATAGATAGATAGAGACAGACAGACAGATAGATAGAGACAGACAGATAGACAGACAGACAGACAGACAGACAGATAGAGACAGACAGACAGACAGACAGACAGACAGATAGATAGATAGATAGATAGATAGATAGATAGATAGATAGATAGATAGATAGATAGATAGATAGATAGATAGATAGAGACAGACAGATAGATAGAGACAGACAGACAGACAGACAGACAGACAGATAGAGACAGACAGACAGACAGACAGACAGACAGACAGACAGACAGACAGATAGATAGATAGATAGATAGATAGATAGATAGATAGATAGATAGATAGATAGATAGATAGATAGATAGATAGATAGATAGATAGATAGATAGATAGATAGATAGATAGATAGATAGATAGATTGCGGTTAAAGTTTATGGCAACATTCATCCAGAAACACTGGCAGTGAAAGGCAGCAGATTAGCATTCATAAAGCATGGCAATAAATAATGCGTGACTGGGTGGTGCTGTCATTCCGTTAAGGGTCGGTCGATGGCTTCTGCTGTCGTGTGGAGCTCAGGGAGTTTACGGCACATTGGAGAGTCACACATCTCCCAGAGCAATCATGATTTCCTCTTTGTAATCTTGGACCAAGTTACTGCCAGCCAAACCATGCATTACTAATGGGATGGACGTCCTTCACGCCTACTGTCCGCACAGCACATGACTCATTATTCCTATTTATGCTTGATGCTCACCTGCACAAGGCAAGACACCTGAAGAGCAACTTTGCTGCCCCTGTGATGAGAAATAACCATCTACTATTGCATATCGCATCGGTGTTGGGCTACGAGCCCGCAGACATCTTGCTGCTGTGGCTAACCTCGGCAAAAAAGGTTTCCAGACGGGATGGCTGAAATAAGAAGGCCCGGGGAAGGGTAGCAATTAGCAGCAACTTAACTTGATGTGGTCGGCAGGCATCGTTAAGTTGCGGCGGTGTAGGGAAGCAGCGAGTAGACTGGGAAGAACCAGATAAGAAGGTCCATCATCGAGATGAATGGGTAGTCAAAACCCAGTGTGGGTTGTTGAGCGGCGTTCAAAGAAACATAATTTCTGGAAAAACTGAAACTATTTGCACTTGTAGTTTCCTGAGGATGAGCTTTCATCCTTCTTTTAGTTGTAATAATATAATCTCCAACTGTTTCTCACTCTGTCACCAAATTTCCCCCTGTATCGCCATGCGATGCCTTTGTTGTGGTCGGATCACAGGCCTTGATGGGAAACAGAGCCTTGGCCGCATGAAAGAAAGGAACGGAAAAAAAACACTATAAAATGCAAGTACATCAACAGAAAAAGAAGCTCGGTTCAGGAGGAAGGGAGGAACCGCCTCAACAGAACCAGAAACAAGAGGGTCTTAAAAAAAACGGACAGAAGTGGATTATTTGCAAAGACTTACTTGCCCTGTTATTATATGTGCAAGGATTCATTGCTAATTGCTTCCATATTGAGTTTGCAGATGTTCTCATCTTTGTAAAGGACAGAGAGACACTTTGTAGATCTGTGATCAGTACACACATATTATAAAATAAAATTAATTCATTAATTAAACTATATTAGTTTGTGTCAACTGAAAGCACTAGAATTCAGTAGGCCAAATAAACTGTATATGTATAGTGGCTATTTGCACAAAGTCCAAATAACAATAGATGCTATTTACACCCAGTAAACTAGATTATAGTGAAAATAGCATATTTTCTTAAAGATAATTGCTTTTTACACTAAGTCCAAATAGCAATAGATATTTACACTCTTAGCGATCTGTGATATTTACACTAAGTGCAAAAAGCTGCAGATTCTATTTATTTAGTGAAAATATTCTATTTACACCATATAAAAGTAGCAATTCTTTGCAATATAAATAATAATTACATGTAAATTATACTTTATTTTGACAGAGACATACTATTTGATTCTCAGTATTGTTGTACGTTAACAGGATGCAATAATAACATAGAGTTTAAATGATTATATTTATTAAAATTATTAAATGGATGCAGCTTTAAAGGTAGAATAAAAGCCCTCCCTACTCCTGCCCCTAACCCTACCCAATAAAGGCTTTTATTATTATTAAACATTTCATTAGACACTTTCTTTCCACATTTAGAAGATTTCCTATTTTGTATTAAAAGTAAATGCCTTTCCGATGTAATTTGTGATGAAAAAAAAAAGAGAAGCGCAAGCTCTGCAAAAGGTGGATTCGAACCCGGGTTGATCGTGTCAAAACATTGATCCATTACCCAAATGCTTTACTGATAGCACCACCGATGACACTGAATTACATGTTTTTAAATGTTGGCACAGCCAGGCATTGTCAGGCGGAGCTAGTGCAAATAGCTCTTGCCAACAAGACACACTATTTGCACTTGGTGTGAATAGACACTCCGATATACTTATATAATGCAATTAACGCACCATCCATTTCTTATATCATATATATATATATATTTGATAGAATTTTTTTTTTTTATATCTATATTTGATAGTTATTTTTTCCCAAAACAAGAAAATAATTTTTACTTGTCTAGTAAATGTTTCTAAATGTAAGAATTTTCAGATATTTAGACTAGAAACAAGAAAAAAATACTAAGTAAGAAAAGCATTTTTTGCAGTGTAGTAATCATGTGTGTTTGACAGGCTTTTGGTGCGCGCTCAAATGAAATGTTTAACTGGCAAGGCTTTAAAACACGGCTAAACACCCCCTGAATATTTGCTCAAATCAGCGTGTAGACTCACAGGCACACTCAAACAGAGCCGAAATAAACAGAGCGGAATATTTAAAACTGAGAGAAAAATAAATAACTTATTTAATGAAAAAAACACAAAAAACGAAATTCACAAGTGCGTATTGAACCCTGAATGCCGTACCGAACGGATCAATATTATATTGAGAATTGTGCGACCCTAGTGAATATCCTATGTGACACACACAACACACTCATATGAGCAGTCTTAATGAACTTGAAGAGCTGTGAGACGCGCGTGACATCGTGTCAGATCCGCGTCACGTTCGCCAGCGGCAGATCTTAAAGTGACAGCAGACTAATAAACCAGTTGATCTGATGTCTGTCACTAATGTGAATTGAAGAACAAAGTTAACAGATGACATTCTAGCTTTAATAAGGATTTGTCTATATTTAATTTATGATTTATGCAGTTAACAAAGGTGCTTGATGTCCAACAGAAGAAAAACTCTTCCGATTTTGGATGACATGAGAATGCATACATGGGGGTTAAAACCATAATACACTCAAAGCCGGTTTCACACTGTATGATTTATAATAGTCCTTTGTGACTGTTGCTTGTCAGACTGTATAAACATAATCCCTGCTGTGAGCCATGCCACACTGTAGGATCTCAGATGTCATTAATGTCAGGCTGTACGGCAGTCAAGACACGTTAAAAACGGACACACGTCCGGAGTTTTACATCATTCATCCGGTGACACATTCGGTGACTGTGAGCTGCATTTATACGTGGGATATAAATGGAGGCTTGGGAACATCTCTAGAATTCATTTTGATCATGGCTTTTCTTAAAGGTTTGTTGTTGTCTCGCTAATTGCATCATCAGGTTATGAGCTCGATGGTGTCATAAGAGAAGTCGCACTGCACGACTGTGTCTCAAAACTTCTGACACTGCCAGAAGTTCCTTTGAGGTCAAATTTGATCGCAATGGTCATTAAGAGGATGTTGGCAAACATGTCAGACAAAATATACAGATCTAAGAATCTTCACAAAACTTGTCTCAGACGGCCAAATCATGGCCAAAACCTCACAGTATAAACCCGGCTTGCACTGGGAATAATTTTAGAAAACTTTCTGAGGTTATTTGCATAATAAAACCCCAAATCTTGCAGGTAGGCTCTATGTCTCGATGACTAATGCACAGGGTGGGAGGTGATGTAATTCAACAAGACACTGTGCTTCCTCTGGGTCTCATTCTGTGTCACACTGAATGGAGTGAGGAGACAATGGCAGAGGCTAAAACAATTTCCCACTCCAACTAGCTTTAGCCAGCCACAGGCTCTGCTGAGAACGTGGCAGGCCTATGAGACAAGCAGAAAAAATAATTATGTAAAAAAGAGACAGTGCCAAACCATCTGCTCATCCACCACATCATATGAAACACTCACCGACTCTATCTTCAGGGGGGTGTGCTTTCAAAATGATCAGTCAACAATTGGACAAACTTCAACTATAACACCACTTTAGGTCTTGCTGCAAAAGCCTATGTATTTTCAAAAGCAGTTCCCATTAAGGGGACATGATTTCAAGAGATGCATGGGTCATGACACATCGCTTCTGACATGTCCCCACCAAAGTGGCCTATTAAAGTGCTTCTCAAATGGTGGGTCATGACCTTAAAATGGGTCACAGAACTGTTCTGACAGGACTGCTCTGGGGGAAATACCATGCTTAATGCAAATGATAAACTGCAACTGTCCATGTAAGCATGCAAAGTTTGGATAAAATAAATAGGTTTATTTAAATCTATGGTATTTTGGCACAAATTCACTTGAAGCTAGCCAAAATAGATGCCATTGCCAACCAGGTTATATTTGCATCACATCCATTCATCCTTAGAAACTGTGAACCAAATTACACAAGGAAACCAAATATATATAACTAATATATAAAAATATATAACTGATATATGACCATGGCCGATATTTGCAGTTTAACTTGTCTTTAGTTTAAATATTATTAAGATATTATTAATATTATTAATTATTATTTTCATTATTAATCTAGACTACTTTAAATAGGTTCACTCTCAAGAAATAACATAGTTATGCGATGACCGCAATATGTTTTGTACAGTATAACATTGTAGTTCTGAAGCAAAACCAGTCCAGAGTGAACTAATTTTACCTGGAGCTAATATCTTCTTAACTTCTCATTTAAAGGGGTGATGAATTGAGAAATCAACTTTCCCTTGAGCGTTTGATATATAAAAGATCATGGTTATATAAGAATATCCTGTAAGTTTCAGAGCTGAAAACTTCCTTGTTAGTCAAAGAAAAGCTTTTATAGACAGCAGGCTCAGCAAACGGTCCTGCGCTTCATACTGACGTCAGTGCGCGTCAAAACATCGCCTCTACAGAATCTACAGCGCGTCTAATCCAGTAGCCTCGCCAACCGACTCATGGAGGGCTTGTGCTAGCTGGTCAACAACAATTTCATGCCGAGGAAGATTAAGATATTGCGCTATTCCTGGTTGTGGAAGAACACAGTCGCTACATAAGCTTCCTTCTGATCCTAATATTAGAAATGAGTGGTTGAGATTCACTGCGGGATCGTTTGTAAACAAATTTCTGGTAGATGCTGGATTTGGATCCGAAGGACACATGTGACTAAAACGTGTTTTTATATGTAATATTATTGCATTGTTATAGATCATTTAGCTTATGTGTACGTGTCTAACAGAGCATACCTTTATTAGCATGCTGGACTCAGACACGTATGGGCCAGGGCTTGCAAAGCCCGAATCTCTTAGTATTCCGTTCTTGTCCTGCTATTCTCTCTCTCTCTCTTTCTCTTCTCTCTCTCTCTCTCTCTCTCTCTCTCTCTCTCTCTCTCTCTCTCTCTCTCTCTCTCTCTCTCTCTCTCTCTCTCTCTCTCTCTGACATCTGAAGGGCGGCACGCGCGCCGAACGTGTATGTGTGTGCGTGCAGTTCGCGCTTATATCGTCCGATCTTGCGGGCTATGTGTAATATAAAAATAATAGTCCAATCAATCGTGGGTCGATGAGAAATAAATCATTGTGTTTGTTTGATAAAGACGCTTACGAGCCCTGTGATCGAGAAAATCATTCTGGTTGTTTTTTTTCCCCTCATTCTCTCCTCTCCCTGAACTGACAGGGGAGCTTAAGCTCATTAAATATGCAAATATTATCCAATCCTAGCCGTGGGCATTTACTTCCAAGTCTCCAGTGAAGCACGCCCATCAAAACCCAGCGTTCAGGAGAGAGCCTCAAAACCAGTGTAAAAGAGGCTATTATTATTAGTTATGATATTTGTGGCAAGGGGGGCGTGGTTCAGCGAGGTCTGCAGCGGGAGAGAGGGCCACGGGACGAGCGGTAAGTGAGTGGGTTGGACGCAGATTAATAACACCTGTCTCTTGTTCTAGTAATGAGCGCGGAGACGGGATAAAACACCAGCGGAACCGGAGACCGAGGAGAGAGAGAGTCGGACTGTTGGTGCGAGACACTGAGTTTACCGGAAGCCGGAAGTGCGTGACCCGGAAGTGATACAGAGACTGAGCGATATATGAGAAAACAGACACACGAAGAAGTGTGCACGTTTGTGTTTGAGTTAAGAATAAAAAGCATCAACAGTCCTGCCGACCCCCGTGTCCTCTTCCTTCCTTACCTTATCGAACTTGTTACACTGGTGCCGAAACCCGGGAAGGAAGCAGGACAGAGCCGCCGCCATGACAACGCCCTCCGCCTCGCTATTTGCGGAGATCATCACCTCCCTCGCGGTCCTCCACCAGGAACATCATAAGGCATTGCTGGACCTTCGGACCGAACAGGAGCGCCGCTTCGAGGCCATTGTCCAAGGCCAGCAAGAGGACCGCGAGCAGTTCCGGAGCTGGATGGACCGGGAGGTTCGCGCCGAGGCCGCTGGGCGGGCCAGCGCACCGGTGCACGTGCCCCTACAGAAGATGGGGCCGGAAGACGACCCCGAGGCCTTCGTGGATCTCTTCCAAAAAGCCGCGGAGGCCTGCGGGTGGCCCCGGGCACAGTGGCCGGTGCGCCTCATCCCACTTCTATCCGGCGAAGCCCAGGCGGCCGCGCAACATCTACCGGTTGCGAACCTCCTGGACTACGACGACCTGAAGCGGGCCATACTTCAGCGGGTCGGCCGGACCCCAGAACAACACCGCCAGCGTTTCCGCTCCCTGGAGTGGGGCGAGTCCGGTCGACCCTTCGCATTGGCCCAACAGCTCCGGGACGAGTGCCGCAGATGGCTGCTGGCCGGCGGCAGCGACGTGGACCATGTCGTCGATCTGGTGGTGCTGGAGCAGTTTATCACTCGGCTCCCCAGGAAGACCGCCGAGTGGGTCCAGTGCCACCGGCCCACGTCGCTGGAGACGGCCATCAATTTGGCGGAGGACCACCTGGTGGCGTGCCCGGGGGTCGGCGCACCCCCACTAACTTCTCCCTCTCTCTCTCCCCCTTCTCTCTCTCTCTCTCGACCTGTCCCTCTCCCCAGGTCCCGCCCTCCAGGCCCTCCTCGCGCTCCCCCCAGAGGCCGGGGTGGGATGGGCCTTGGACCGTCTGGGAGTTCGCGGGTCCCGCCCAGGGGGGCGGGGCCGCTGGGGACGGGTAGTGACTATGGATCCGGTTCCGCCCCCTTTCCGCGCTCAGCCTCCAACCCACTCCCCGCCGCCGGGGCGGCGGGTAGGCCTGGGCTGGCCTGCTGGCGGTGCGGTGATCCGGATCATTTTGTGGACCGATGTCCGATGATGGACATCGGAACAATGATCCGGATCCCGGACGTCCAGCGGACCACCCCCGATCAAGCAGGAGAGTACCAAATTCCTGTAAGTATCAAGGGGGGTACATATCAGGCCTTGGTGGATTCAGGATGTAACCAAACCTCGATCCATCAAAGCCTGATTCAGCCTGGGGCGTTGGATACAAGCCGCGTGGTTAAGGTGCGGTGTGTGCACGGGGATGTGGTGGAATATCCGGTTGTCCCAGTCACGATACAGTTTAGGGGGAAAAAGCATAGTGTTGAGGTGGCGGTTAGTCCCCACCTCCGGCATCCGCTAATTCTGGGGACGAATTGGCCCGCCTTTTCGGCGTTATTGGGATCGTTGTGCGCGGATGCCGCTTGGGGAAACAAGGCTAGGAACGGGGCGGTGCGAGTGCAGGTTGGCGAGACTGACACGGGGCCCTTGGGAACAGCTTCAGAGGAACCGAGCGGGGTTGAGAGACTGATTCTCTCGGACCGCGATGACTTCCCTCTGGAGCAGTCCCAAGACGAGACGCTAAAACATGCGTTTCAACAGGTCCGCACTATCGACGGTCAGTCCCTCCAACCCGCATTGCCCGTCACGTATCCTTATTTTGCCATAATTAAGGATAGGTTGTATCGAGTGACCCAAGCCGCTCAGACAAAAATGGATACAACCCAATTGTTAGTACCAAAGAGCCGCCGGGAAATGCTTTTCCAGGCGGCTCATTCTAACCCGATGGCGGGCCACCTGGGACAGGCGGCCACGCTGAATCGTTTAATGACCCGATTCTTTTGGCCAGGCATTTATGACAATGTGCGCAGGTGGTGCGCGTCTTGTCCTGAATGTCAGTTGGTGAACCCACTGGCCGCCCCAAAAGCGCCATTGCGCCCTCTACCATTAATGCAGGTCCCCTTCGAGAGAATTGCGATGGACCTCATCGGGCCATTAGAACGATCCGCACGCGGGCATCGTTTTGCGCTAGTTATCGTGGACTACGCAACACGATACCCGGAAGCAGTGGCTCTCCGCAACATCTCGGCGAAGAGTGTTGCGGACGCACTGTTTCGTTTAATCTCCCGGGTGGGGATTCCGAAAGAAATCCTCACTGATCAAGGCACGGCGTTTATGTCACGCACGTTAAGCGAATTGTACGGATTATTGGGCATTAAATCCATTCGAACCAGCGTCTATCACCCACAAACAGACGGCTTGGTCGAACGATTTAATCGCACTCTTAAATCCATGATCCGTAAATTCGTACAAGAAGACGCCAAAAATTGGGATCGGTGGTTAGAACCCCTCTTATTTGCTGTGCGCGAGGTCCCGCAAGCCTCCACGGGGTTTTCCCCCTTCGAGCTTCTCTACGGGCGTCAGCCACGGGGGGTGCTGGACGTCCTACGAGAAACTTGGGAGGAGGGGCCTTCGTTGGCCAAAAACGAAATTCAGTACGTCATGGACTTGCGAACAAAACTCCACACATTGGGGCGGCTATCTAGGGAGAATTTGTTGCAAGCCCAGGACCGCCAGAGCCGGTCATATAACAGGGGTACTAAACTGCGCAAATTCACACCGGGAGAGAAGGTGCTCGTTCTACTCCCAACCTCGAGCTCAAAATTAATGTCGAAGTGGCAGGGGCCGTTTGAGGTCGCACGGCAGATAGGAGAGCTCGATTATGAAGTGATACGATCCGATAGGAACGGGGCACGTCAAATATACCACCTCAATCTGCTGAAAAAATGGAATGAGGTGGAATCGGTGTTGTTGGCAACGGTGATCGGGGGGAGAGGATGATCTCGGGCCAGAGGCGAGCATTAAAGCGCAATCAGTCGCGCTGGCCCCTGGGGGAAATCACCTCTCACCGTTACAACTCGCTGATTTATCGAAGTTGCAAGCGGAGTTCGCTGACGTGTTCTCGCCCCTACCGGGACGTACCGACTTGATTCAGCACCATATCGAGACCGAGCCGGGCGTGGTAGTTCGCAGCCGGCCGTATCGCTTGCCTGAACACAAGAAAAAAGTAGTTCAGGACGAATTAGGCGCAATGCTCGACATGGGAGTAATCGAGGAGTCCAACAGTGACTGGGCGAGCCCGATAGTTTTGGTCCCCAAAACGGACGGCTCGGTCAGGTTCTGTGTGGACTACCGCAAGGTGAACGCTGTGTCGAAGTTCGACGCGTATCCAATGCCACGGGTTGACGAATTGCTTGATCGGTTAGGCTCGGCTCGATTTTATTCGACACTGGACTTAACAAAGGGCTATTGGCAGATCCCCTTGTCTCCATTGTCCAAAGAAAAAACAGCTTTCACCACGCCGTTCGGATTACACCAATTTGTCACGCTTCCTTTCGGCTTGTTCGGGGCGCCCGCAACCTTCCAGCGACTCATGGATAGGATTTTGCGTCCCCATGCTGCATATGCTGCTGCGTACCTAGATGACATAGTGATTTATAGTCACGACTGGCAGCGGCATATGCAGCATGTGAGGGCGGTCCTGAGGTCGCTGAGGAGAGCGGGGCTCACGGCCAATCCGAAGAAGTGTGCGATTTGGCGGGTGGAAGTAAGGTATCTGGGCTTCCACTTGGGTCATGGACAGGTGCGTCCCCAAATTGATAAGACTGCCGCAATTGCAACCTGTCCGAGGCCCAAGACCAAAAAGGAGGTAAGACAGTTCTTGGGGCTGGCGGGATATTATAGACGGTTTATACCAAATTATTCAGACCTCACCAGCCCTTTGACTGATCTTACTAGAAAGGGGCTACCAGATACGGTCCAGTGGACGGAGCCGTGTCAACAGGCTTTTACCCAAGTAAAGGCTGCCCTATGTGGCGGGCCGCTGTTACACTCCCCTGACTTTTCTCTCCCTTTCTTGTTGCAGACTGACGCGTCGGACAGGGGGCTGGGCGCAGTCCTGGCCCAGGAGGTGGAGGGGGGAGAGCGGCCGGTGCTGTACATTAGCCGTAAGCTCTCCAAGAGAGAAGCTAAGTACAGCACCATAGAAAAGGAGTGTTTGGCCATCAGATGGGCCGTTCTCACCCTCCGCTATTACCTCCTGGGGCGGGAGTTCACTCTCTGTTCGGACCACGCTCCTCTCCAATGGCTCCACCGCATGAAGGATACCAACGCGCGGATCACCCGTTGGTATCTGGCTCTTCAGCCGTTTAAGTTCAAGGTGGTCCACAGGCCGGGTGCTCAGATGGCTGTGGCCGATTTCCTCTCCAGAAATGGGGGGGGGGGGCTGCAGGCCGGACGGCTCCCCGGCCTGAGTCGGGCGGTGGGGGTATGTGGCAAGGGGGGCGTGGTTCAGCGAGGTCTGCAGCGGGAGAGAGGGCCACGGGACGAGCGGTAAGTGAGTGGGTTGGACGCAGATTAATAACACCTGTCTCTTGTTCTAGTAATGAGCGCGGAGACGGGATAAAACACCAGCGGAACCGGAGACCGAGGAGAGAGAGAGTCGGACTGTTGGTGCGAGACACTGAGTTTACCGGAAGCCGGAAGTGCGTGACCCGGAAGTGATACAGAGACTGAGCGATATATGAGAAAACAGACACACGAAGAAGTGTGCACGTTTGTGTTTGAGTTAAGAATAAAAAGCATCAACAGTCCTGCCGACCCCCGTGTCCTCTTCCTTCCTTACCTTATCGAACTTGTTACAATATTTTTTAATGTGAAAACTACACAAAGGTCATTAGTTGACCTCAGACAACAGTATTAAAAAAAATTAAAAAGCCAGTTCATGACAGCTTTAAAAAAACATACTTTAGCGGGAGATACTGTAAAACTCTGGCATGTTCAGATTTACAGCATCTCAGAGTCAAAGGTGCTCCAATATTAACCTGATTGAACCTTCTCTTACCTCACGTATGCAGTGTGCACATTCAACCTTATTTCCTTTAATGGGAAAAGGAAGCAGTGATTGCTGCCTTTGAAGGGTATAAATAGAATGAGAAATGCCTTAAGGCAGTCAACAGGTGATTCTACTTGCAACTTTCCTAATTCATTTCAAAAGACTTTTATGATAAATATTTATCAAATTGCATGGGAAAAAATTAATGCATGTCCGGAATGACAAAGGATTAAATTATGACAAAATGTTAATTTCTGGATAAAATTTAGCTTTTAAGGTAAAGGCCATTTGTTTTATAAACACTTGTCATACTGGTTGAAGCTCACTTCACAACTTGATAGCAATCAATAATAGAACTGGTATACATTTTAAAACATGTACATATACACTGTCCGGCCAAAAAAAGTTGCTGGTTAGATTTAAATTGCTTAAGAGTTAAGGATTGGATCATTATTGCAGGGATTTTTGTGTTTCTAGTGCATTTTATATGTTTGTCAACAGTTCTTCTAACCCTAATTGATGGATTGTGCTTTTAATTTTTTTAAACAACCATGTAGGAAGACACATCATGGCCACATTCACCTGCTTTAATGCTATTTCCATCAAGATGTGCATCAGTTTTTGGTCCAGATCTTGTACTGACAATGCAAGAGTCCAACACATCTCAATACTTTCAATGAATTAAGGTTCTGGACATTTCATGTGTGAATATGAAAAAATGAAAAACCATTCATTTTAAGCCTGATGAATCTTGACATTGTCATCTGATAATACTGCCATGATGTGTCTTCCTACGTGGTTTTTTAAAGGGGGGGTGAAACACAGTTTCAGTCAATCTCGTGTCAATCTTGAGTACCTATAGAGTAGTTTTGCATCCTTTATATCTCCGAAAAGTCTTTAGTTTTATTATATTTATAAAAGAAATATAGGCTGTATCGAGTCTTTCCGGAAAAAAACGAGCGCCCGGAAGCGTATCGAGTGGGCGGAGCTAAAGAATGACGAGCGCACAAAGCGGTGACGTCCTCAAGCGTGGAGAAACTCATGGCTATCGTTCTCAGCTAATAGATATATGATCCAGAATCATTCCGAGGCTGAAATAAATTGAACAGGAGAAACAGCAACAGCAGGACGTCCGTCTCTGTGGTATGTACTGTGGCCTGTCAACATTTGTGTGTCTTTACTCGCAGTTTATGAGGACATGATTCGGTTTATGGACTATTTTATGCGACTAAACATTAGCCGTGGCAAGCAAAACGGTTTTGCACGTCAGACTAGTGTAACGTTATACATAGAACAACAATGGAGTAACCTTTAGAGCATCTGAATGACAAAGCATGCGATCGTGTCGTTTACTGATGTTTACTCACGCAACGATAGCCAACAGCATCGACATTTGAAGCAGTTTTAAAGGCCGGAACACACCAAGCCGACGGTCGGCCGTCGGGCAGTTTTTGTGCGTCGGCCAACTAAGTTTCCTCGGTGTGTTCCACACAGTTCCACGCCGTCGGCTGGCGTTGGTCCTCGTCGGCTGTTTTTCAGCCGATTCGACATGTTAAATCGGCGTCGCCGCATGTCGGTCAGTCGGGACATATGATCGTTCTGATTTGCTGTTCAGCTAGCGAACCAGTGCACGAGAAAATAAAACGGAAGTGACGAAGCAAGTAAACGACAGAGTCAAGAGGGAACACAGAACGCCTGTCTCCTCCATAGACAGTAAAAGAAAGGTGTCGTCTCATTTGATTATATTCCTCATTACGATACATTTTAACACATGTTAATATATATGGCTGTGTAGACCGAGGCAAGTGAAGACAAACTGATCAGCATGATCCAGCAAAGGCCAGCTTAGTATCACACTACGGGAAAATGTTAACGTTATGTCAACTGTGTGGCGAAAGCAGAACTGTGGCGTGAGATCGCAAATAAAGTTGTCATGTCAGGTAAGATTTCCTTTTTTGCAATAGTTTTTTCTTCTTCAGTAGTCCATATTTTTTTAAAAACTGCATGTTAGATTGTTGTGTGCAACTTACATCTTTGCACAGCAGTTAATTTCACATTCAAAATGCATATCAAAACACTTAATGCATGTCTTTATGTCCAAAAGCAATGATAAATCCACAGTTTAGCCCTCATATATTTCGGTTGTACTAACTGTGTGGAGAGTTTTGCAAAAGTGACCTAAATGTATTGAGAAATGTGTTCTAGCGACTGTAAAAAAAATGCTGTCATCCAGAATACATCCAGTTAATAGTAGAACAAAAATGAACATTACAATAGCCATGAAATTGACATAACTCAGCGTAATGTTTTTTTTTTTTTTTTTATTGTCCCTCAGA